>NW_028167999.1:0-144000 GCF_964194135.1 Talpa europaea
ACAAAAGGACCAAATAAATGGTTATATTTCTATTGTTAGGAAGACTCCCTCCTAATAAATGACAAGACACCTCTAGAGCTCTAGCGCTCTCTCACTATTTAGTAAACCCCTTTTACCTGCTCTTTTTTTTTTTTTTTAAAGATTTATTTATTTATTTATACAAGCACTGGGTACAGTCAGAAGTGTGAGAGGGTGAGAGAATTCACCAGAACCAGAGCAGGGAACAGAACACGCAGAATGATGAAGAACACTGCTGAGGGAGCAGGGGACAAGGCAGGAGAGGTCTGTGCACCATGTGGGACCCTCGCCTGGCGGCGGGGGATTAAACCTGCGCTGCAGAGGCTGCGGGCAGCTTCACAGCCCAGCGCTCAACCACTGTGCCACCGGGGAGGCCCTCCTCTAGTTTTTAATATTTTAATTTCCAGATTTTATTTTTTTCTACTTTTCAGGGGATTTTTCTTCTAACCTTGATTTGGATCTTTCAGTGTGGATTTCCAAAAACACTTTATTGTTTCCATAAACACTAAATATTTCCTAATAACAGTCTTCTTCGTGGATGCATTACCTTCTCTTATTTCTAAGGTTATTTACATTTGGGAGAAATTTCTTTTGCTTCCTGCAGTGATCTCTCTTTCCTTTCAGTTGCTTTTTCCTTGTTTGTTTTTGTTGCTCTTTCATGTTGGAGCCCCGTAGGCCTGCAGTGCTGAGACAAGGAAGCATCAAGGTCGTGGCTAAAAATCCGATCAGCTGGGTGGGAGGGCAGCCCAGTGAACAGAACGGGGTGATCTTTCTCCTGTCTGTGAATCTATGTCTGGGGACAAACTAGATCAGCAAATGAAACAGAATGACCTGATGGGGGCAGGACCTTGGCGGGGAACGTGTGCCTGCACAAGGCCAACAGCTCAGAGAGTGTCACAGTCTAGGCACCAACCTGAGGGGCAGCTTCTTGTGTCAATAAACACGACTTGCACTGGGCACTCGGGAAGCATGAGCACGGATGAGAGGCCCTGCGCCCCTGCTCTCGCTTAAACTCTAGTTTGTGTCTGTCATTTCTTGCTAATGTCCCTGGCTCAATAGCATTCCTCTCTCAACCCCGTTCACGGGAGCTGGACCCCGGCGCTCAGTGAGGGTGAGAAGGAAATTTAGGAGGTGACCCATGATGAGCTCTGTGGGGGAGGGACCCTCAGCTGGGCCCATCTTCCTGGGGGATCCTCAGATGTAACTGAGGAGAATTGAGGACACACAATTTGGGGAAATGAAATGTTTTAGGCCCTTGACAAGGGTAACTTGCATTTACTATATTTAATTGTTGCCTCAACTTATCACGTGTGGAGGAAAAACACGAGTCACAACTCACTTCCTGCTGAGGCCTCTGTTCAGGGCCTGGGAGGGACTCGGTGAGGCTGAGAAGGATTTGGAGGGTGTGACCGGGGATGAGCTCTGCTTGGGGTCCTGTCCCTGGGTGTCCAGTCAGGCTGGCCTTGGGGCGAGGGAGAGAGATGAAGGGAATGAACTGCTCTGCACGAGGCGGGGGGGCTGTGCTCCTGGAACCTGGTCTCCCAGTCAGGGTCGTCTGAGTGGGGATCCGGGAGGGATTAGTCACCCCTGAGCCTCTCGTCCCTGCACGTGTCTCTCCAGCAGGAGAGCGAGTCTGGGCTGCGTGGTGGAGAGAGAAACCTCGTCCCCGGAGGAACGGGACCTGGTGACACCATCCGTGTGTCCTGACACGGAAGCCCCGTCTCCACCGTCCTCCTGATTCCAGCTCCCCAGACCCTCCCGGGGCAGGTTCAAGCGCAAGGGCAGAGACGAGGCTCAGAGACAACCAGAAAGTCTCGGTGATGGTCACGAAGATCAGAGCATTTTCCTCCAAAGTGGGAATGAATGACGTGCAGAGGTGGAGTGAGCTCCGCACCTGCCACCCCACAGCCACCGTCACAGCAAGAGGGAAAAGCTGAGACAGTCACGTGAAGCTCAGGAATAAGACACGGACGTCACGGTCACGGGGGTCACTCAGCTCCGTCCCGGACGCCCCACCCGAAGCTACTCAGAAAGAAAAGGCCACGGGGGTCCACACTGGACACAGACAACACAAAAAAGAGAACATCACAGGCCCAGAGCCCTCGTGATCACTGATGGAACATCCTCCCAATGTCCTCGCCAGCAGGACCCGACCTGCGTCCCAGGGACCGTCCCCCAGGATCACAGGGACTCCTCCTGGGCACGGGGCTGGTTCCACAGCCGAGAGAGCATCAGTGTATCCAACACGGCCACAAAGAGGAACACGGAACCCCAGGATCACATCAACAGACGCTGGAAAGCGCTCGACACAGTCCAACCCCCATGGGTGGTGCAGGCCCTGGACGCCCTCGGGGGAGGAACAGACCTTCACACGGTGAGAGCATCCGTGACCAGCCGCCGCCTGTGGGATGCTCAGGGCGACACGCCGAGGCCCTTCCTGGGAGGTCGGGAGCGAGACAGGGACGTCCTCTCTCCCCTGCCCTTCAGGAAACTGGGGCAGAAGAAGCGGGTCTGTCGGTGTCCAGCGGACACGATCCTCCGCGCAGGGAGAGCAAAAGATCCCCGAGAGGCGACGGTCAGATCCTGAAGGGCCCCGCGGAGGCAGGATGCAGAGTGAGCGCAGCTCCCAGAGGCACCACCCCGGGGCGAGGAGATTCCCGGGAGCCAGAGGGGCCAGGCGGGGAGGACAGTGCCGTGACCACATCAGCCCGTCACGCACAGACACGCACAGGACAGAGAGACATGGACGCGCTTGTGGGCTGGTGCGGGGGCAGATTCGTGTTATTATTATGGCCACGCGGCGCCCCTGAGTGTTCCGGCCATGTCCGAGAACACAGAGCACCGTGGACAGGGCACAGAGCAGTTATCCAGTGTCCAGGGAGGGCCTCTGTGCACAAGGGCACTGTGTAGGAATCTGTAGCCTCTGTAGCACGAGTTTGATCCCGGCCTCCAGGGCGCAGCCCACATGGCGCAGCAGACCCCTCCTGTCTCCCCACGGCTCCCCTCAGCAGTGTCTCTCACTGAGTCTGCCTGTTCAGTTCCCCACTCTGACTCTGATGGATCCTCTCACCCCCTGCATCTCTGGCCTGTGCCCCAGATCTTCCATGCATAAATAAATACATCTTTATGAAAATGCACATGGATCTACAAAGGCCAAGAGGAGAGAAAAGAATCTTGAGAGGAGAGAAGACACTAAAGGCTTCACCTGGGGTTGAAAGAGCTGGACATTCCACACTCAGCTGGTGGAGGGAGATTTTTTATTTTAAACTTTTTGTTAAAATATTATTTATTTTTATACAAGAACTGGGGTACAGGCCAGAGGCACAGGAGGGTGAGAGGATTCACCAGAGAGAGGGCGGGAGCAGAACAGGCAGAGGGACCGAAAGCACAGCAGAGGGGAGGAGCGGGCGGGACAGGAGAGTCCGCCACCCCATGTGGGGATCTCCCAGGCCGGCAGGGAATCGAACTCCCCCTGCAGAGGCTGCGGACAGCTCCACTGCCCGGTGTTCAACCCACTGTGCCACCCGGGAGGCCCTGGAGGAGGGAGCTTGTTCCTGGACGTGACCAGAAAATCCACAGAATCATGGGTCCCCGTGAAATACAACAGATTCTCACAGAAATAAAACAAAGTTTGAAAAAAGTTTATCTAAAACACACAAGACACAGAGCAGCAACAGTCCTGGGAACCCGAGAGACTCTGCAGAGAAGGGTCCACCCGAGAGCTCTCGTGGCGGGTGCCCCCGTCACAGACACCAGAGGTCAGGCCGGGAGACCCGGGACCCCCAGTGCTGACCAGGGGCCTTTCAGACAGGGAGTCAGGTCCGGCAAGGACAGAGACACACGCAGAGTCCTCAGACCCACGTCCCTGCCAGCTGCCAGGGTACCGTCCTCACACGGGGTCAGGGTCCGCTCCTGGGGCCTGGATCCATGACACTTGGTCAGGAGTCCCCACCGGCCTTCTGAGGGCCCCTTGGACCCTGTGACAGGGGTGTGGACACCACGGTGATCTGATCCCACTGGGTCTCAGACCAGAGCAGACAATCAGTTGTTCTGACAAATTTCAAAGGCACAGACGTTATTCAACAGATTACACCGGGGTGGAGAGACCCCGGCTGGACCCGAGGAGGACAGAGGGATGGACACCCACCAAGACAGTGTAAGGGTCGGCCTGGATGGCAGGTCCAGGGTGGAGGTCCTGTCCCTGTCCATGCATGTCCTCCCTCAGCCATGAGCTGAGTCCAGGGCTGTGAGCTCGGAGCGCCCCCTGCTGGTGGGCCTGGGTGCTGCCCCCTCCTGGCATGCAGGGTCTGTGTCTGGGCCTGGACCACCCCCTCCCCGGGTCCCCCCAGTATAGTAAGTAACAGACACTTGCACAGGTGAGGATCTCATCCCTCGGGAGGTCTCACCTGTGCACACACAAGTTACCTCCTCCTTGGGGCTCCCCAAGATGTGGTGAATGGGAGCCTCTCAGAGGAGAGCAATGGTGCCCTGGGGAGCTGGGGTCTTGCAGAGGGAACCCCAGACAGGAAGCCCCTGCCCCCCACCCCTGCACCTGCTCCCGGGCTGTGCTCTGAGCTCTGAGCCTCCTGGGCCTCCCGGTGTCCCTGGGCCCCTGGGGTCCTGACACGCCCCAGTGGACCCCCAGCCCCGCCCCCCGTCCTGCAGGGTTTGTGTCTGGGCTCACACCCGCTCCCCTCACTGTGTCTCTCGCACAGAAATACACAGCCGTGTCCTCGGGCCTCAGGCTGCTCATTTGCAGATACAGCGAGTTCTTGGCGTTGTCTCTGGAGACGGTGAATCGGCCCTTCACGGAGTCTGCGTACCATGTGCTACCACCATTACTACTAATGGCTGCGACCCACTGCAGCCCCTTCCCTGGACCCTGGCGGACACAGTGCATGCCATAACTACTGAAGGTGAATCCGGAGGCTGCACAGGAGAGTCTCAAGGACCCCCCAGGTGGCACCAAGTCTCCCCCAGACTCCACCAGCTGCTCCTCACCCTGGACACCTGCAAACACAGACACAGCCCGTCAGGACATGGCTCTCGCCCACTGTTTCCCCCTCTTGTCCCCCCCTCCTCAGGGATCCTGCCCCAGGAATCACCCCCGAGAAGAGCCACGAGCAGCAGCCAGCTCAGCCCACGCTCCATGGCGAGTGTCCGCCTCCGTGCTGACCCGAGTGGTCCCTGGGTGCGGGCTGGGCTCCTGTGCGGGCTGCAGGGCGGGCCGGGCTGGTTTTCAGCAGCAGGGGACGCCCTATTTGCATGTGTCCTGCTATATAGCAGCTCTGGCTGGGTCTGGGCAGAGGAGCCAGGGAGGGTCCTGGGACGTGGGGTCAAGACACACGATGAGCAGGTCCCTCGTTAAGGGCCAGAGCTGGTGACCCTGAGCCCCTGTTACTTGCTGGACGCAGGCCCAGGTGCTGTTGGTCAAAATGCTCTGTGGGGTCTTCCTGCCTGAGACCTTTGTATTTTTTGGATCTGCCCTTTGTCAGACGTGTCCTGTCACATAATTTCTCCCATTCAGTTCCCGTCTCCTGTTTTTCCAACATTTTCTTTCATTTTAGAAGAATTTTAATTTGATGTAGCCCGTCTGTTCATGTTCATTTTCTTGTCGTGGGAGCCCCGTCCTCAATATATCCACTAGGGCAATGCAAGTGTTGGTGCCTTTTCCCTCCTGTGCTGATGCCACCCTGTTGGCACAGCCGGGATGTGGAACCGAGGGCAGGGGATGGATCTGGACTGAGGTGTGTGTGGACAAGTGCTGACAGCTCAGCTGTAGCAAAGGACGGATCCTGCACGTGTGGCAACATGGAGGAACCTGAGGGGAATGTCAGGGAAATGATGAAGAAGAGACAGATGTCGTTGGTCTCAGTTCACGCGGGTGCAGAGAAGCGGAGCAGAGCATTTTCAGAACCGGGGACAGGACACCTGGGACAAGGGGCATCACCTGTCAGGCCCCAGTGCTCATCCCCACCTCCAGGTCAGCCCTGACCCTTCCGGGGAGCCCCGCGGGCAGAGGCCCAGACCCACGAGCTCCTCCTCTCTGGACGCGGCTCTGCCCGAGACCTGACCTGAGTGACCAGAGCCCGGGGCCCAGCCCAGGGAGTGACCAGGTAGGGTTCGCAGCGGGCGCCCGTCCCAGCGCGTGGGGAGGCCGCGGGTCCCTCGGCCTCGGTCTGGCCCTCACGGCCCGGCTCAGGGACAGGCTCCGCCTGGGATGCGGACGGGGTGGGCGGAGGCCCTGCCCTCTGTCCTCCAGGCCAGCAGGACAGGCCTGTGGTCCCCCCTCCGGCCCCGCCTGCTCCTGGGACTTCGCCCACAGTTGTCCAGAGCGTGATTCACCTTCAAAAACCCGAGGATCCGTCAGCTCTTCTCCTGTTGATACTCACAGTTCACGCAGCCCGTGCCCAGGCCCTGCGGCTGGAGGGGAGCCCCCAACACAGAACAGCCCCCTGGCCCGCGTCCTCGCGGGGCGCCCATGACCTCACTGCGGCCAGGAGACCCCGCCGCGCAGGGGCGAGCGTGTCTGCAGCTGTGCCCCCGGGTGCGGCCCTGGCTCTCCCGCTCTCTAATGGACACTCTCAGCCGTTTTTAAGGACGAGCCGGGCCCTTCAGGAGAATCGGATGGACTTGGGGGCCTGATGCCGATGGAATCAACATCGTCAGGGGCGCGTTTGCCGATCGTTCTGTCCAGCTGTGGATGAGCTGACCCAGGAGACCCGGATCTAGTCATGGTTTTCTTGGCGACCCCTAACTGCCACCCCGTTCGATGTTAACGGTCAGGGACAGATGGGAGGACAGAGCGCCTGGCCCCCCGTGTCCAGCAGCACGTCCACTGGACGGCCCTTCACCTCCAGGAGGACCTCGGGCGCCAGTGACGACATCCAGAGGGCAGGGGAGATCGGCGCCTCTGGCCCTGTCTGCATGCGGAGCGGCCGCCCGGGTTCGGCAGCTGAGGACAGGCCCTTCCCCCGCGGCTTCCCCGACACACGCGGCCGGGCCCAGAGGCTGCCGCCAGCTGCCTGGAGGCCGATCCCTGGGCCGGGCACGCTCTGTGTTCACGCCCTGAGGCCCCGCGGGCTCCTCGCGGGAGGCCACCCCTGAGGCTCCGAGCGCGGCCACCAGAGCCTCCGCCGTTGCCCGGCCTTCGGGGCCTTCCCTTTGCCGCCTCCTGACCCGCTGTGAGGACGTGGGTGGCCACAGTCAGGCTCTCGGGCGGCCACAGCGACCCGGGGCTGCGCCTGTGGTCAGCTCGCCCTCCCTGTCCTTCGTGTTTCACACCGGAGACGTCGTCGGCCAGAGGCCGTGTCTGGGTCCTCCGCAAAAACTGTCTTTGGTTCTGTCACCGCTTTGGCTGAGGGCGTCACCCCAGCCACTGGCTCCTTCTGCAGAGGA
This sequence comes from Talpa europaea, assembly GCF_964194135.1. NCBI lineage: Eukaryota > Metazoa > Chordata > Mammalia > Eulipotyphla > Talpidae > Talpa > Talpa europaea. The sequence continues at coordinate 7,417 of NW_028167999.1, forward strand.
TGATTCTGGGACGCTCGTCTCTCGGGCTTCGCTGTCAGAGCCACTCTCCCCGCGCTGAGCGGCACGGAAGGAATCGGAGGCCGAGAAGAGCCGGGAACCTCCTGGTTATGGTTCATTTCCGGTTTTCAACTTTCCTGAGAAGGTCCCAGGCCGCTCGTGCCAAAGCCCGACTGAGGAAACCCCGGCAGGGACCTTCACGCCTTGTGCAGGATGCCTTTCCCCAGTCGCCCCGACTCGCCCCCGTGTCTGCACCCAAACACCGTCATCCGGGCACCGCGGCGAGGCCTGAAGGGCCCAATGGAGCAGCTCCTGTAAGCTGTGGTGGAGACGGGGCTCCACGCTGCTCTCACGGGCATTTTCAAAGGGTCATAAACGCTGACGAGCTGCATTCCCCCCTTCTGTCCCCAACCTTAGATCGTCCGTCCAGTCAGCCGCGGCCCAGGACCATCGAGTGAGCCAGAGAACACACTCGCCACACGCTCCTTCCCTGAGGTTCCAGGGTTCCTGACCCCGATCGGACGGCACTGCCGCGACGGGACGGCCCATGGAGTTCCCTGCCATGAGCGGAGACTTGGGGTGTCAATGAATCTGCAGTAGGGGCGGCTGGGGGCGCATCGAGAGCAGCTCTGCCCCGCACTCTCCCAGCCCAGGCTTTTATGGAGGACAGGACCAAAGGGAAGAACATGGCACACGATTGTGTCTTTGCTGACACAGATGAACACGTTTCTGCTGAGGACAAGCTGCCCTGCTGAGCGGGGACATGCGCAGAAGCAGCACGTCCTCAGGGAGCAGGAGTCGGTTCTGGGAAGAAGTTCTGTTTGCAGAACCTCTGCTGTCCTGGACTCCCTGTGCAGAGTCAACAGGGGCTCCAACCACTCCAGCTCCCTGCAGGGCAGCAGCTCCCGACAGCTGATGGCGTGTCCGTGGGTCTGTCCTGGGCTTGTCTCTGTCCCTGGTCCTCGTGGCCTGCTCTGTCCGCAGCCCCTGGGGTCCTCCTCCCAGAGCTGGGCAGAGGCTGAGCGGGGCAGGGCCAGGCTCCCGCCTCGTCCCTCAGGGTGTGCTGACCCGGCCCTGGTCTCTCCATGGGGCTCTGGAGTGAGTTTATCTCCATCCCCAGAGGAGAAGCTGCGGGTGTCGTTGTCTGAGCATTAAACCATCCCCCGGGGGAGCATCCCGGGGTCACATCCTTCAGTCCTTCCACCCTTGCGTGTGGGCATCACTCCACATAGTCAGTTTTATTCCATCTGTTACTGTCACTTGTGCTGCTGCTGTCAGAGGCGGTTGCTGGCGTCTCTCAGGCGCTGAGGTTCATCCTAGAAACAGCTCGTGACCTCGGGGACCCCGAGTCTGCACCTGAATGACCGAGTCAGCGACCAGCCGCTCCAGGGAGACCTCGGGGTGCTCACTCCGAGCCTTTGTCGTCAGCAGCTGTTGTGTGTCCCTATCATGGGGACGCCTGTTGCTCCTCTTCACCCCTAATTTCCTGGGCAGGTCCCCGGTTCCCTGTGGGTGACATGGAGCCAGCCCCTCGCTGCCCTGAGGTCACAGGACAGGACGGCGCTTTCTCCTGAGACGAGGCCAGGACTGGACACGCCCAGGTGCCCTGACTCCAGGGAGGGGACGTCCTTCTGCTCGGAGGTGCTGAGTGTCTTCACCTTGAAATGCGCTGACCCCACCCGATGCTGTTTGCCCAGTGTCACGAGGTGCCCGTCCTGCCCCTGCCCCTGCCCTGGGGTCTCCCATTGCGGGGGGAGCTGCCCCTCCTGGCCCCCAGGGGAGGTCACTCCTGGCTGCAGACCTGCCAGGAGCTGCTGAGCAAAGAGCTGGGTCAGGACGCTGTGCTGCTGCGGGAGGCGGGTCAGAGGGGTCCAGGCTGCTGACAGGACTGGGAAGGTCTCGGGGACTCAGGCTGCCGTACAGGGGGATGAGGCTCAGGAAGGACTGGGGAGCAGGAAGGACAGAGCCTCATGCAGTGGGGATCCCATGGTCAGCTGTGATGTGGGCGGGTAATGAAGGGGGAGGGGTCAGGGACTGTCAGGGGGCAGAGGTGCTTCCCCTGGACTTGGGGTGACGCTTCCTTTGGCCTTGCTGGGCGTCTCTGGACCAACATGGGTTGGGTGGTTAGGATTATGATGAGCACATCTGGGGTCTCTCAGGCGAGGCTCCTCCTTCCTCTCTGGGTTGGGGCTGGTTTTCGAGCATCACAGTGACATCCTCGTGGGGCAGGAGAAGGAGGAACACACAGAACACGGGGAATTCTGCTCGCGGGCACCTGTCAGGAGACAGGGAGGGCGGAGAACACCCCACCTGCCGTCACCCCAGAACAAGGAGACCCCCGGTGACATGGGGGGGCAGGACCCACACAAGGAGACTCTGTCGTGAGGATGTAAGAGACGAGGCCTGGGGAGTCCTGGGCCCTGCGACGAGCACTGACCGCGTGGACAGGGCCCCGGCCCCCGTGCGCTCCGGGGCCCACTGCAGTCTCTGTGAGGGCACAGTGGCCCCTCAACATGACACAGAAAGACAATTGTCACTTCACAGGGGCAGAGGAGGCTTGGAAGAGGCCAAACCCTCCTGAGAGAAAGAGAAAATAAAGGCCTCCCCGGGAGACACAGAGCTGGAAACATCCTGAGTCAGCATGGAAGAGGGAACAGCGTCCGTGGGCACCGGACCCCAAAGTCTGCACTGTCCCCCGTTCCTGAAACACAGTGTCCTTCTCCACGGGACAGGAGCAAAGTTTCGTGAGGTTCAGCGAGAAACACACACGACACTGAGCAGCAACAGTCCTGGACCCGGGAGACTCTGCAGAGAAGGGTCCACCCGAGAGCTCTCGTGGCGGCTGCCCCCGTCACAGACACCAGAGGTCAGGCCAGGAGACCCGGGACCCCCAGTGCTGACCAGGGGCCTTTCAGACAGGGAGTTGGGTCCGCCCAGGACAGAGACACACGCAGAGTCCTCCGACCCCCGTCCTCGCCAGCTGCCAGGGGCCCGTCCACACACAGGGTCAGGGCTCAGCTCCATGATCCTGGATCCAGGACCCTCAGTCAGAGGTCACCACCAGCCTTCTGGGGGGCCTCTGGCACCTGGTGACAGGGGTGTGGACACCACGGTGATCTGATCCCACTGGGTCTGAGACCAGAACAATCAGTTGTTCTGACACATTTCAAAGGAACAGACGTTATTCAACAGATTGCAATGAGGGAGTGACCCAAGGCTGGACCCAGGACAGTGGGGATGGACACCCATTAGGAGAGGGCAGAGGGCAGACTGGACGGCACCTGGAGGGTGAGGTCCTGTCCCTGTCCATGTCCCCCCACAGCCATGAGCTGAGTCCAGGGCTGTGAGCTCGGAGCGCCCCCTGGTGGTGGGCCTGGGTGCTGCCCCCTCCTGTCCTGCAGGGTCTGTGTCTGGGCCACACCCACCCCTCCCCGGGTCCCCCCAGTAATAGTAAGTAACAGACTCCTGGACAGGTGAGGGTCTCGTCCCTGGGGAGGTCTCACCTGTGCACAGACAGAGTCACCTCCTCCTTGGGGCTCCCCAGGAATGTGGGGAGTGGGAGCCTCTCAGAGGAGAGCAATGGTGGGGTGAGTGGAGGTTGGTCAGCCTGTGCTGAGAGCAGTGTGTGGTCCCCGAACATGAGAGGACGGACGTCTGTGTCGTCAGCATCTCACCTGTGGGCAGGTGTGCACATTAGCAGCGTCAGGACACGTGACAGCATGGAGGTATGTGGTCATGCCCATTTCAATCCTCTGTCCAGGGTGACTGCCCTGAGTGGGCGGTGTCCAGAGTGTGGGTCCTCAGGCAGCACGACCACTAGGTAATGGACCCTCTCGTCCATCAGCAGAGGTGTCCTCCGTCCCCTTCCTGGCCATCTAGATAGGCTGTTTCTGTTGCCCATGGTCTGTCCCCCAAGCTTCTAGGCTAATAGCCTATTTCCTCCTGTGCTGAGCCCTGTCCACTGTTGGGGCAGCACCGTCCATCATCTCCGTCCCCAAGGACACTGGTCACTACCAGGGTTGGAGAAATCTGTGGTGAAGGACACAGCAGGTTCAGGTGGACACTGGAAGTGTAGGGGTCTCAGCAGGAAGAAGGTGTGACCGCCTGGCCATGCCCCATCAGGACCGGTGTTCCCAGGTCCCCACCCTCACCGCCCCGGTGTCCTGCTGCCATCCTGGCCCTTCTCCCAGGTGTGCTGAGTCCAGTGCCCCCCTGACCCCTTCCCCAGGGACCCGGATGCGCCGCGTCAAGCCGCGCACCGCCGGTCACCATGTACCTCCTTTCCTTGTTATCAGGGGTCCTGGCGCCCGTCTCGGTGTGTAACAATGATAGAGGCCGCGTGGGCACTACGACTGGCCGAGGGCGGCCTCCAAATAGCTCACTGGTCAGTGTCTGGGGTCCTCGCCTGTGTGCACAACTGCATGGCCACTCGGGCTCAGAGAACAACAACAGTGGGATTTATTTATCAAACCAGGGAAAAATAAAGAGTTTTGAGGCCAAACGTGCCGTTCACGTCACCCGAAGCCGTGTCCAGCGTTTTGAAGTCCTGACCACGAATGCAGGCGGCGCCGGCTCTCGGCCAGGTCCACCTCAGGGACAGCAGGAGACACGACAGGAGACCCTCCCGCAGCTGCCAGGACGCCCGTGCAGCCCCAGAAGCGACCCTCAAAACAGCAGCTGCAGCAGCCGAGCCTCCAGGCAGCGGCCACACTCAGGGCTCACAACACCCCCACGTCTCCCTCCCCCGCCAGGCTGAGGCAGCAGCGAAACCAGGGGCCGCCCCAGTCTCGGGCTGCAGCCCAGCCTGTGAACGCTCCCTCTGGGGGGCTGGCGGCTGGAGGCCTCCCCCATCCCCAGAGCCCCCAGCCTTGGGGAGAGCCCGTGGCGGGGCCGGAATCCTGACTCCGGAGTCGCTGAAGATCCGGAAACGCGGAATCCAGGAGACTCAGCCCCGACGGCGGCTCCCGCTGTCCCCTACATTTCTCGCCAGTGTCCCCTGCGGCCGTACTTCGCTCCACCCCACCCTGGCACCCTGTCCTGTCCAGCACCCCCCAGGGACCCTGCAACCATCTTTGGCTTCAGCTCCCGGTTTCATTCAGATTGAATTAAAGTCAATCTTCAGTTTGTTCTGCTCCTTGTTTGGGCTGTTTGTCCCCCTACTGGGCAGCTTTACGGGGGGAATTCTCCCCGACAGGCTGGTCTGGGGAGTCTGCCTTCACCCCGTGCCTCTGGAGAACCCCCGCCCGGCAGCTGCCCGAGGCTCGCCCACCCACTGCCCACTCACCCCGCCCTCTGGTTTCTGGCCCACGTGCAGGGGACCCTGGACACTGGTCCGGTCTCTGGGGGATGAGCCCAGCACCGCCCGTGCACACCTCCACCGTGGACCCTGCACCCCGCCACCTGGCGTGCTGCCCAGCCCTTACCGGCACCCCCAGGGCCTGGCCCCGACTTGCTCCCCCGGACCCGCACGCAGAGTCCTTGTCCTCGGCAGGAAGGAAGACCGTGGACCTGTCAGCGCGGCCTCTCCCTGCAGCCCCGGTGCCCACCACAGCCGGGGTCCGTGGCCGGGTGGACACTGATCTACCAGGAAGAGACATCCCTCCCGGCAGGACGTTTCCCGGACACGCCCTGGGCCCACCCCCTCCACGGCTGTCAGCTCACCGACACTGGCCCTCAGTGTCAGGTGGACAGAGCCACCCATTTGAGGATGGCCAGACCCTGGGCACGGGCTTCACCAACCAGCGCAGTCCTCCCCGTGGCCGCCCCTCCTCACCCTCCGCTGGTCAGAGGGGTCTCCCGCAGGACTGGGGTCCCCTCCCCGAGGCGTCGCTGCTGGCCTGAGTTTCCCCGGGGCTGAGGGCCACCCGGAGGGAGGAAGGGAGGCTGTGCTCTGGGCTCCCCAGACTCCAGGCCAGGCCCCGCCTCCCCGTGGGTCCTGGAGAGCAGGAGGGAAGCGCAGCTCTTCCCCCAGCACGGTTCCTGCACTGGGGCCCCCCAGGCTGTGTCTCCGTGTCACCCGCACGCAGTGGTAGGTGGCCGTGTCTGCGGGCTCCGTGCCGGCCACGGTCAGGGTCACCTGGCTTCGGGAGGTGTCCTTGGAGACGGCCGGCCGGCTCCGCAGCGATGGGTTGTAATACTTATCACCGTCCCACCAGACAGTGGCCACCCACTCCAGCGCCTGCCCCGGGCGGCGCCGCACCCAGCCCACACCCGCGTTGGAGCTGGCCAGGGAGAACCCCGAGAAGGAGCAGGTCAGCGTCAGGGTCTGCGGGGGCGTCAGTAGCCCGGGCCCCGACTCCTGCAGCTGCACCTGGGACAGGACACCTGGGGACATGGGATCCCCCGTCAGTCACCTGCACTCACAGCCCCCCACACACACCCAGGCCTGGCCCCTGAGCCCCTCACCTGGGGACGCCCCCAGCAGGCAGAGGACCAGGCCCCACCAGCTCATCTTCTCTGGACGCGGCTCCGCCTTCCCCGGGACCGGACCTGTGTGGCCAGAACCCAGCCCAGAGGTATTTGGCCCAGCCGAGAGCATTTGCATGGGGAGCCCGTCCCTACAAGTGGGAGGGCAGAGGCAGCTCCTCCTGGACGGTGCAGGCCCAGCCCTGTCCTCACACATCACAGCCTGTGAGCACATGTTAGTGGTCATGCGTGCTTGTGTGTGAAGCCGCTGCAGACACTGTGCTGAACCCCCATTTGTAATAGAGACCCCACTAACCACCGCACCAGCCCAGTGTGCCCAGAGCAGGGGGGGCTTCAGAGGGGAAGCCGTCCCCCGCAGAGCCCACTCTTGGGGTACAGGGGTCATGGGACAGTGCCTGGCCCGCCTGTGCTGGCAGGAGAGGTCAGTGGGGAGAGCTAGGCCCCCACCCCCACCCCCCGCGGGCTGGCCTGGTCCAGGGTGGGGGCCCTGGAGGACACAGCTCCTGTGCAGTCGGTGCCACCTGTGTCCAGGGGCAGATGAGGCCTGTCCCTGGCCCTGCCTGACGGCCCCCAGCACCTTGGGGAGAGCAGGGCTCTGGGTGCGCAGAGCCACCGGTCGGGGCGTCTCCGTGGCTGCTCCTCCGTGCGCTTCCCGCGGACGCAGCTGGGGCTCCCGGCTCTGACGTCACCGCGAGCTCATCATTGCTCGGTGACCACCACGTCGCATTCGCCCAGAGCTTGCTGTTGACGGTTAGTGTCTGCACGTGGCGGCCAGCGTGCGGGCACCTCGACAGCAAGCGCTGGGCCCGGGTCCTCTGCGGCTCCTCCTGGCCCGACTGCGCCTGTGACCGTGGCGCCTCCTCTCTGGGACACTCTCCGGCCGGGCAGCCAGCAGGGGCCTGCGGACTGTGGAGAGACCCCCGGTCGGCCCCCGTGGCCGCCACTGTCCACACGGAAGGTGCTGGTATCTCAGAAACCAACGAGCGGCCTGTGGAGACCTCGAGTCAGCCCCCAATGCAGCGGACACCCCAGGAGCTGGCGTGGCCCACGACGCCTGCAGGGACTGAGGGTCAAGCCTCGTCCACTCGCACAGCTCCGCTCGCCCCTCGCTGCCACCTGACCAGGGCCCGGGCTGGCTGGCAGTTCCCCCCAGAGCCCCAGCCCCACCGGGTCCCGTCTCCCGCTCCCTGCACCCTGGACCCCTCCCGGGGCCGCAGGGCAAGCGACAGGCCCCACCCAGGCACAGGATGGCGCGTCCCTACCGCGGCCCCAGCCCGGGCCTCGCCCTTGTAGCAGCCGCACCGGCCAGGCCTCTGGGCGGCTGCCGGGCTCAGGGTGTCCATGGCTCCCGCAAACACAGCCTGGAACCCGCAGCCTGAGGAGGCCCACCCCACCCGTCTCCCCGGGGCAGGAGGCGCGCACCCCCAAGCCCCGCCTCACCGCAGACGGAGGGGGCTGCTCAGGGACGAGAGCGGGTCCTGGAGGCCGCCGGGCGCCCCGACACGCAGGGGCGGGGCCAGAGCAGGGAGCGGCGGGCCGGGCTGCCCACTGCTCCTGACAGGAGCCCACAGGCCCGCCCGAGGGACCCGTCCGGGGAAAGTGGTATGAGTGGCTGGTCCCTGAGTCGGGGGTTGGAGGAAGGTGCGGCTCCTGTCCACTGCTCCCCCTGGATGCAGCGGACTCCTGTCCCCAGCCTGGGGACACTGGACAGTGCCCTCGAGCCTTAGGCCACCTGGCGCCAAGCCACCCGCCAGGTCTGTGGCCCCTGAGCAGGGCAGGGAAGGAGCAGGCCCTTCACCCTCTCCTGCGGCCTGTGCGGGACACTGCCCTGCCCTGGCTCCAGGGACACCCTTGGGCCCAGGACCCAGCTTCAGCCTGGCAGGGGCCACACATGCATGTGCGGGCATCCAGCCGCGGCTCCGCCCGGGCCCTCTCCACCCGGCCCTCAGCCTGTCCTGGCCCTTTTCTCCTCGGAGCTGCTTCTCCAGACCTGGTGGGCCGCGGACTCGAGTCTCCGGCCACATGGGGTTAAATCCTAATCCGTGTGCCGGGAGGGTTGGAACTGGCCACCGGGCGTGTCCGCCCTGAGGACACCACGGACGGGTCAGTGTCCAGATTTCAGCGATGCCCTGGGACCGACCAGATGGGAAGGTGCGGCCCGAAGACACCCCATGTCGGGAACCCCTCCCTGGCTCTCACGGTGTCGCGATGTCTCTGCCATCAGGCAGGAAATTTCCCTCGTGCATCTCCAAGCAGGAAGAGCTACAGCGATAACCCACATTGTCCCCATCGCAAAGTCGTCACGAGGCCCAGAATCCAGAATATTCTGAACAGAAACCCTCGCCCACGGCAGGGGGGGCCGCCTCGCACGTGCTCCTGCTGCTGCCCGTCCTGCAGAGTTTGTGTCTGGGCTCACACCCGCTCCCCTCACTGTGCCTCTCGCACAGAAATACACAGCCGTGTCCTCCGGCCTCAGGCTGCTCATTTGCAGATGCAGCGGGTTCTTGAGTGTTCAGCCTGTCCGTGTCCCATGGTCACCGCAGCCCTGGCTACCTGCTGAGACAGTGAAATGATCTCGGGCCCACGGACAGGCGCGTTGTTCAGAAACCGAGGTTTACTTTGACAGGAGAGATGATACACTGAGGGAGATGGATGCTGCCATTTGATTCACCTTCAAAAACCCGAGGATCCTTCAGCTGTTCTCCTGTTGATACTCACAGTTCACGCAGCCCGTGCCCAGGCCCTGCGGTGGAGGGGAGCCCCCAACACAGAACAGACCCCTGGCCCGTGTCCTCGCGGGGCGCCCATGACCTCACTGCGGCCAGGAGACCCCGCCGCGCAGGGGCGAGCGTGTCTGCAGCTGTGGTCCCGGGTGCGGCCCTGGCTCTCCCGCTCTCTAATGGACACTCTCAGCCGTGTTTAAGGACGAGCCCGGGCCCTTCAGGAGGATCGGGCGGACTTGGGGGGCTGATGCTGATGGAATCAATGTCGTCAGGGGACGCGTTTGCCGGATGGTTCCGTCCAGCTGTGGATGAGCTGACCCAGGAGACGCGGAGCAGGTGCTGGGGGACGGGAGGCCCCGGCAGAGCAGGGAGGGGGAGGGGGAGGCGTGGGACGGGCAGCAGCTCGGGGCCTGGGGAGAGGAGCAGGGCCCGTCCCAGGGAGCCGCACCTGCCCAGGAGGGAGCCGGCACACGAGGGGCCCACGCGCCCGGGGACACCGTGAGTGTCCGGGGACGGACAGCGAGTGGCCACACGAGCTCAGCTCAAGGACAGACGGGACAGGCTGTCACCCCCCGGGACCCCACGGCCCCTCCGCAGAACGTGACCGACCCCGACAGATGCCCCCGGAGCTCACGGAGACACAGACCCGGGCTCCCGCCTGGTGTGCACAAGGGGGGGAGGGGTCCCCCCAATGATGGTTGCGCCTGTGACCGCCAGCCAGTATGTTTTGAGAGAAACAAATGAAGCTTGAACCCGAGTCCTGAACTGTGGGAAACGGCAAAGCCGGGGGCGGGGGACACGGCCAGGCCAGGAGAGACGGGAGGTTCACGCAGAGCATCGGGTCAGAACATTGCTCAGGGGCTCCAGGTCAGAGACCACAGTCGTGGGCCCGGGAGGCGAGAGAGCAGAAGCTGAGGGAACACAGACGCCCGCGCTCACGCTCACGCTCACATCACGTCACACTCACGCCGCTGGGGGCGGGTGAGGAAGGTGCACAGACACCTGGACAGGTGGGGGACCAGCGCCTGGGGAGGGCGCGGGCCAGGCTGCTCGCGTGTCTGACAAAGGCCCGGGCGCGGGGCGCATCCCTGAGTCAGGCGTCTCTTGGCCGAGTCCGGCGGGTTCTGCCCACGTGCCACGGCGGCTGCCGCTGACCGTGGCCGTGGCTGAAACCCGCGGTGGAGGTCAAGCTGCCAGGGCCGCGTGGCCACACACCCCACCACTCACTGGCCGGCCCCGGCGCTGCGGGAGGCCAACGGCACATTTGGAGACGATGAGTGTTTCTCTGCTTGGAGGCGGTGATTCCATTTGGGTCTTCCAGTGACAAGTGCAGGAGACCCCTGGAAACTTCTGGACCTGGAGGCCGTGGAACATTCCCGCCAAGTCTCTGATGTTGATCTGTGGTCTCTTGAGACAGACGGTCTGGGGAGGAGCTTTAACTTCAGGCGGGCAGCGAGTGCTAGGGCGGCAGGTGGAGCGCAGGTGCCGGTGGTGGAAGGTGAGAGGCAGCGGAGGCTGGAAAGGAGTTGGCTGACGAGACAAGGGAAGAAGCATCAGGTCCCAGCATCGCCTGAGAGAATAAAGGGAGTTTCCTTGAGAAGCTTGGGGTTAGAGGAAAAGGTCAGTGCACCTTACGTGGCCCTGAGACCTTGGGGTGTTTTCATTCCTTTCATTAATTGACTCATTTTATTAAATCAGAATAGAGGAGGCGCAGGAATGAGAAGTTTCCTGATGTTAGCAGTGATTGCATCTGATTTCCAGCGTATAAGGGGATGATGGTTTTTCATGTTTAAGTTTAGGAATTTTATAAATATGGATTCATTAGCGATTTAGCAGTTATCAAGGAGTTAAGTTTTGGTCATAGAAGTTTTTTGCTGTTTTGCTGTTTTTTAGAGTGAACAGAATGATCACTGGGCAGGGGAGATAAATGCCTGTGAGGGGACCTGCTGTGTGGTCACTGCATTCACCTGAGCACACAGTGGACGGCTGTGATCCTTCAGCAAGGGTCAGAGGTCCCCAGGCCTGTTTTGGGAAAAAATGCCAGGGTTGTTAGTCGTTTTTACTACTTGAAAGCACTCGCTTACGTGAGCCCAGGCCTTGCTCCAGATGTGTAAATAAAGACCTGCTGAGAACCTCCACAGGATGATAGCTAAACCCAGATCAAGTCCAAGTGTCTCCTCAATCCCCCCTTTCATATTCCCTCAAGTCACCAACACCATGTTTTCCTGCAGGGACCCTGACAGGACACTTTGCTGGGGCTGGCTTCCTGCAGGGAGGCCTCACCTGTGTACAGACAGAGCCACCTCCTCCTTGGGGCTCTGCAGGAATGTGGGGAGCGGGAGCCTTTCAGAGGAGAGCAATGGTGCCCTGGGGAGCTGGGGTCTTGCAGAGGGAGCCCCAGACAGAAAGCCCCTGCCCCCCAACCCTGCACCTGCTCCTGGGCTGTGCTCTGAGCTCTGAGCCTCCTGGGCCTCCTGGTGTCCCTGGGCCCCTGGGGTCTGACATGCCCCAGTGGACCCCTAGCCCCGCCCCCCGTCCTTCAGGGTTTGTGTCTGGGCTCACACCCGCTCCCCTCACTGTGCCTCTCGCACAGAAATACACGGCCTTGTCCTCGGGCCTCAGGCTGCTCATTTGCAGATACAGCGAGTTCTTGGCGTTGTTGCTGGAGACGGTGAATCGTCATTTCACGGAGTCAGCGTAGTCATTTCAAAGGCACAGAAGACATCAACAGATGGCACTTGGGGAGTGACCCCAGGCTGGACCCGAGAGGGACAGAGGGATGGACACCGACCAGGAAAGGGCAGACGTCAGCGTGCATGGCAGCTCGAGGCTGGATGTCCTGTCTCTGTCCATGTCACCCCACAGCCATGAGCGGAGTCAGGGACTGTGAGCTCGGAGCGCCCCCTAGTAGTGGGCCTGGGTGCTGCCCCCTCCTGTCCTGCAGGGTCTGTGTCTGGGCCACACACGCCCCTCCCCGTGTCCCCCCAGTAATAGTAACAGACACCTGGACAGGTGAGGGTCTCAACCCTGGGGAGGTCTCACCTGTGCAGAGACACAGTCACCTCCTCCTTGGGGCTCCCCAGGAATGTGGGGAACTGGAGCCTCTCAGAGGAGAGCAATGATGCCCTGGGGAGCTGGGGTCTTGCAGAGGGAGCCCCAGACAGGAAGCCCCTGCCCCCCACCCCTGCACCTGCTCCCGGGCTGTGCTCTGAGCTCTGAGCCTCCTGGGCCTCCCGGTGTCCCTGGGCCCCTGGGGTCCTGACATGCCCCAGTGGACCCCCAGCCCCGCCCCCCGTCCTGCAGGGTTTGTGTCTGGGCTCACACCCGCTCCCCTCACTGTGCCTCTCGCACAGAAATACACGGCCGTGTCCTCGGGCCTCAGGCTGCTCATTTGCAGATACAGCGAGTTCTTGGCGTTGTCTCTGGAGATGGTGAATCGGCCCTTCATGGAGTCTGCGTAGTTTATGCTACCACTATTAGCATTAATTTCTCCAACCCACTCAAGCCCCTTCCCCGGAGCCTGGCGGACCCAGCTCATCCAGGAGTTGCTGAAGGTGAATCCGGAGGCTGCACAGGAGAGTCTGAGGGACCCCCCAGGCGGCACCAAATCTCCCCCAGACTCCACCAGCTGCGCCTCACCCTGGACACCTGCAAACACAGACACAGCCCATCAGGATGTGGCTCTCAACCAATGCTTCCCCCTCCTGCCCCCTCCTCAGGGATCCTGCCCCCAGGAATCACCCCCTAGAAGAGCCAGGAGCAGCAGCCAGCTCAGCCCACGCTCCATGGCGAGTGTCCGCGTCCGTGCTGACCCGAGGGGACCCTGGGTGCGGGCTGGGCTCCTGTGCGGGCTGCAGGGCGGGCCGGGCTGGTTTTCAGCAGCAGGGGACGCCCTATTTGCATGTGTCCTGCTATATAGCAGCTCTGGCTGGGTCTGGGCAGAGGAGCCGGGGAGGGTCCTGGGACGTGGGGTCATGACACACGATGAGCAGGTCCCTTATTAGGGGCCAGAGCTGGTGACCCTGAGCCCCTGTTACAGCTGTGACGCAGGCCCAGGTGCTGGTGCCCCTACATACTTGGGGTCTTCTTCTTACCTGAGATATTTGATGTCTTGTGTCAGCTGTTTGTCAGATGTGATTTTGGCAGCTCTTTTCTCCCATTCTGTTGTGTGTCCATTTGTTATAGTCAACATACAGAGCTTTTATTTTGATGTGTCCCCAATTTTTGTATTTAGTTTTCTGCTCTTGCCTTTGGAGGACAGTCCTCAACTCATCATGAAGCCGATGCTGAGTGTTCAGCCTGTCTGTGTCCCATGGTCATCCCAGCCCTGGCTACCTGCTGAGACAGTGAAATGATCTCGGGCCCACGGACAGGGGCGTTGTTCAGAAATCGAGGTTTACTTTGACAGGAGAGATGATACACTTAAGGAGAATGGATGCTGCCATTTGCAACATCTGGAGAGACCGAGGGGTGAGGCTAAGAGAAAGGACACACAGGGAGAACACACGTGCTGGGGCCTGATTCCCATCTGGGTAGAGAGGACATGACAAAGCGTCCTCGAGCCCGAGCCCAGACATCTGGCTGCACAACGGAGGCCAACAGAGCGGGAGGGGCCGGGGGTGAGGAGGGAGGGCCCAGGGCAGGGGTGAGGGGGGCTGGCCCGGCGCTGGGCAGGGTGTGACAGGACACATGGGCAGAGGTTGGACCTATACCCTGTGGAGCAGATGCCGTGATATACGCCTGGTCTCCGCCACGGACATGAAAGCAAACCAGGGTCAGGCCGTGATCGCCCACGCACCGCAGCGGGAGTCGCCCCACACGGCGAGTCTGAGCAGCTTTAAGACGTGGGCAGCGTACGGAACTCTGGACCCAGTGCTGGGTGAGAGAGAAGAGGAAGGAAGAAAATATATTATACCCAGAGGCTGAGCACACATACCCACGACCCGCCAGAGCCCGCGGATGCATCAGACACCTCACGCGGGACCATCAGCGCCGGCGGGACGCTCCACAGGCAAGAGACCCAAACAGCTGCTCTCACCAGAGCGGAGCATCCCTGGATGTGACAAAGGACACGAAACCCTGTGGAGGAGGAAAGAGTAAACCTGGAGGAGAAATAAAGCTCAGGGGGAGGAGACATGTCATGAGCAACAGAGGAAATGCCGGGAACTGACAACATAAACGATGTGGAGGAAACCCGTCCTCTCACCGGGACAAGCCGGAGAGAACTGCCGCGGACAGAGACGACGGCGGGACGTGACGTGACACACCCACGTGCAGAGGACCCCGCAGAGCACGGGGCTGTGTGTGCAAAACGGAAAAGCTGGTGGAAACGGGCAGATCTGAGACTCTTCCCAGGAGAACCAGGAGACACAGACCCCAAACAGGCCAGACACACGCGAGAAAACCGACAACAGCCAATGAGCACCGGGGAGCAGCCCAGGGTCCCGGCAGGGAGGAGCCACCCGCGAGGGGACTCGGCTGCCCTCTCTGTCCCCCAGACACTGCGGACGGGGGCGGCCCCCAGCGACAAGTCATGAGGCCCACGAGGTCCCGACCTTGAGGCAATGAGGATGTCACACACACGAGAGACACAACAGAACAGACTCCTGACGACACAGACACGGATTCCGCGACACTGTCTCCGCGAATTGAGTTGGCAGGACTCAGAGGCCCCTGTGGAGATCTATCCCCACAGGGGGGCCGGGGCTGTGTGGAGCATGTTCACCTCTTTGGTGTCATCATCGTCGTTCTGCTGCCTTGTGTTGAGAGGAGACCCGAGCGGGACTCTCGAGCTTCCTGCCCCGACTTGCTCGCTCGTCAGTGTCTCCAACACTGCAGAAAAGACCCTAAAAGTGTAATTAAGGAAATCCTGGCCCCCTGGTGTCTCCTGAGCCCCTGGAGTCCTGAACACACTGGGGTGCCCGCGCCCCAGCTGGTCCTGGGCCCCTAGCCGCCCTCCCGGCCTGCAGGAGGGAATGAACTTCTCTCTGTATTTCTCCTCAGATTTTTCTCACCAGAAGCCTGTCTTCTCCTCAGAATCTGCTTGCCAAGGTGTCATTTCTCCTCCGATATTCCTCCTCAACACTCCTTACTGCAGTATTTCTCCTCAGATTTTCTCCTCAGAGGCCTGTCAGAATCTGCTTCCCAACATGTCATATCTCCTCAGATAATTCTCCTCAACACTCCTTTGTACAATATTTCTCCTCAGTTTTTTCTCCTCAGAGGCCTGTCTTCTCCTGAGAATCTACATCCCAGGGTGTCATTTCTCATCAGATAGTCCTACTTCATTGCCTTTGCAAAAAGCAATAGAGAACACAATAGAATGAAAGTCCTGTATTCCAAGTCAGCTGTCACAGATCAACATAAATCTAGTGTCCTGCCAAACAGAACACGTTCATTTTCTGTGTCATCACGGAAATGAAAACCTGATTATTTCAGCAGAGGTTCCATCACGACAGGAAAGATGGTGGTGCCAAAATTTATATAGATTCTTTTGTGGTAGTTCAACAGTGGTTTTATTTCTGCATAAACTTGTAAACCGTACAAGGTCAGAAGTTTCATAAATGGAAAGGGTGCTAAGGCTCAAGGAAAAGGAAGAAAAAAAATAAGAATAGCAAGAGGCATTCCAGGAACGAAAGAATGCCAACAATTTTTAACTCCCATTTTAAAATAAGGGGATTTTATTTTTGACTAAAAAGGTCCCCTTGAAATGAATTTTGTCCACTGTCAATGAGAGGAAGCCACTGACACAGAGCAGACGGGTATTGCCTTGTCTACCGTGACCTTTATTGTTTCTGACACGGTGACTTTCAAGGCAGCAACGATGGCCACAGGTGTTCTAGTCTCAACCCATCTGAGCAATGTTGAAATGGAATTGCACACGGGCCCCACAAAACGGACATCCCCACCCACATTTCCACCCCAGACGTGAGGACACTCGAGCCTTCCCCATTCATCTTACAATTTTCACATTGTCACCATCTTCGGAGGAAACGTGGGCCATTTACCTGTAGCTCACTTTGAATTTCCCACCGTCGTGATGCAGCGGGACCATCGGGTGGGTGTCGCCACCGTGGGTCCCGTCCTCCCCTGGCCAGGATGCGCTACAACTAGCATGAACATTTCATGACAACAAAACATGTGGATTAAGTACACAGGCAGAATCAAAAATTTTCTTTTAGAAGGTAATGTTCATAGAGTGAGTTTTTTCCCCCTAGTGTGACATAAGCCATCCCACACATGCAGCAGACCCAGCTTTAGAGGGAGTTGTGCATCGGCCTGTGGTTCAGCTTTATGGTTCCCCAAGTCCTGGTTTCACATTTTCTCAGTCCCCCCAGAAAGAGCAATACACTGAGTGCTGCTGGGGCGTTATTGCCCCACCAGGCAAGGCACTGGCAAGCAGCTAAGAAAAGGGCCTCACACTGTGGGGCCGACGTTTCAAGAGCCTCAACCGTGGGGCTGAAGATTAAACATCCCTTTGTTTTTTGTTCCTGGTCATAATAGAAAAAATTTCTCGGCATAAACATTGGGCAATAAATTATACATATAAGAATATTGTAAGCACATGGCATGGACAATTACTTGCTCAAAAGTTAAACACTGAATAATGTGGCCCACGTGACAGTGGGAAATGATTACTGTGCAAGGGCGTGTCTGAGAAGCCCCCCAGAGCTGGTCATAACAACATCCCTCGTGTGGAAGTTCCGTAGAGAAGCCTGGCGGTGAACCATGCGGTGATCACGCGAGGAGTTTCTAGTGAAAAAAGGTCTAATGACTGATCCTGGGAACACCTGGTCTCTGGCTGCAGGCCCTGTAGACAGGAGTCTCCTGGCGGTGTAGCCTCGGTAACAGGGCCGCGCCAAGGACTGTTGGCTGCCCCAGGGAGTTGTTTAGGCTGAAACAATGAGTCTACATTTTAATTATCTGTTAACTTTTCAGGTCGTTTCTTTTCTCAGAAACATGTAGGCGCCAAAATGTCTGTGGGAAAGGAAAGGGCTGATTGTTTGGTTTTGCTTCTGTGCGAGGATGATGTCATCCCATCGCGTGCCTTAAGGTGTAAATAAAGACCCGCTGAGACCCTCAGCAGGAGGCGCTTGCACCCACGTGAGAGTGTTTTGTGTCGGCCTCACCGCCCCTTCCTTCAGCCCTTGTGAAAGTTTTGCCAAGGCCGCCTCATCCTTTCAGGGACATGTGACCCCACATTTTGCCAAAAGCTGGTCTTGGACGACCGAGCAGCCGCGAGGGTAGGGGGCATCGAGTCTCTCTGGCTACTCCTGCTGGCAGTGGCCGCAGTCGTGCAGGGCAGCCGTGTCGGAGCAGGTCTGTCCTGACCCAGATGCCGCGTCTCCACCGTCCTCCTGATTCCAGCTCCCCAGACCCTCCCGGGGCAGGTACAAGCGCGAGGGCAGAGACGAGGCTCAGAGACAACCAGAAAGTCTCGGTGATGGTCACAAAGATCAGAGCATTTTCCTCCAAAGTGGGAATGAATGACGTGCAGAGGTGGAGTGAGCTCCGCACCCGCCACCCCACAGCCACCGTCACAGCCACACGGCGCCCCTGTGGGTTCCCGGCCGTGACCGAGAACACAGAGCACCGTGGACAGGGGACAGAGCAGTTACCCAGTGTCCAGGGAGGGCCTCCCTGGTGGCCCAAGGGGCTTAGCTCAGCACTATGATGCTGGCACAGCCTCTGCTGCATGAGTTGTGTTCCCGGCCGGCCAGAGAGCAGCCCACAGGGCGCAGCAGACCTCTCCTGTCTCCCCGCTGCTCCCTCAGCAGTGTCTTTCACTCAGGCTGCCTGTTCTGCTCCCCGCTCTGTCTCTGGTGGATCCTCTCACCCCCCACATCTCTGGCCTGTGCCCAAGGTCTTGTGTGCATAAATAAATACATCTTTAAAAAACAGTACATGGATCCACAAAGGTCATGAGAGGAAAAAACAATCTCGAGAGGAGAGAAGACACTAAACTCTTCACACGTGGGAGAAAGAGCTGGACATTCCACACTCACGCCAGAGGTGGGAGCTTCGTTCCTGGACCCGTTGCTGGAAGATCCACAGACTTACTGCGTCCCCATAAAACACACCAGAACCTCACAGACATGGAGCAAAGTTTGAATGAAGTTTATCCAAAACACACAAGACACTGAGCAGCAACAGTCCTGGGAACCCGGGAGACTCTGCAGAGAAGGGTCCACCCGAGAGCTCTCGTGGCGGGTGCCCCCGTCACAGACACCAGAGGTCAGGCCAGGAGACCCGGGACACCCAGAGCTGTCCAGGGGCCTTTCAGGGAGTCCGGTCTGGCCAGGACAGAGACTCATGCAGAGTCCTCAGACCCCCGTCCTGGCCAGCTCCCAGCGGACCGTCCACACACAGAGTCAGTGCTCAGCTCCTGGTACCTGGATACAGGACCCTTGGTCAGGAGTCCCCACCGGCCTTCCTGAGGGCCCTGAGACCTGGTGACAGGGGTGTGGCCTCATGTGATCTGAGCCAACTGGGTCTCGGAACCAAAACAGTAAATCAGTTGTTCTGAACATTTCAAAGCGGCCGACGGTATTCAACAGATTACACTGGGGGGAGTGACCCCCAGACTGACCCAAGGAGGACAGAGGGATGGACACCCACCAGGAGTGTGTAGGGTTTGGCCTGGAGGGCAGGTCCAGCCTGGAGGTCACGTCCATATCCATGTCCCTCCACAGCCATGAGCTGAGTCCAGGTCTGTGAGCTCGGAGCGCTCCCTGGTGGCCGCCCTGCCCCCCTTTTGCTCATGTGTTATGACCCCAAAGTCCCCAGGACCCTCCCCAGCTCTCTGTTCCCAGACTCCAGCCAAAGCTGCTATATACCAAGACAGAGGTAAATAGGGCCGTCCCCTGGGTTTTCTTGTTGGACACAAAGCACTAGAATCTGTGGGGTCCATGTCTGCAACTGGACAGACCATGTCAGTGATGCAACAGCTTCTCAGGAGACCTCAGGGATTCACCCCTGAGACCCCGTCACCTGCAGACTGATGGAGCATCCCCTGTGTGAGAACAGGTGAGGGGTCTAAACTCTGGGGAGGTCTCACCTGTGCATAGAGTCACCTCCTCCTTGGGGTTCCCCAGGAATGTGGGGAGCAGGAGCCTCTCAGAGGAGAGCAATGGCGCCCTGGGAAGCTGGGGTCTTGCAGAGGGAGCCCCAGACAGGAAGCCCCTGCCCCCCACCCCTGCACCTGCTCCCGGGCTGTGCTCTGAGCTCTGAGCCTCCTGGGCCTCCCGGTGTCCCTGGGCCCCTGGGGTCCTGACACGCCCCAGTGGACCCCCAGCCCCGCCCTCCCGTCCTGCAGGGTTTGTGTCTGGGCTCACACCTGCTCCCCTCACTGTGTGTCTCGCACAGAAATACACGGCCGTGTCCTCGGGCCTCAGGCTGCTCATTTGCAGATACAGCGAGTTCTTGGCGTTGTCTCTGGAGACGGTGAAACGGTCCTTCACGGAGTCTGCGTAGTATTGCTTACTCCCATCATTCCATATAACTGCAACCCACTCAAGCCCCTTCCCTGAAGCCTGGCGGACCCAGCTCATGCCATAATTGCTGAAGGTGAATCCGGAGGCTGCACAGGAGAGTCTGAGGGACCCCCCAGGTGGCACCAAGTCTCCCCCAGACTCCACCACCTGCGCCTCACCCTGGACACCTGCAAACACAGACACAGCCCGTCAGGACATGGCTCTCGCCCACTGCTCCCCCCTCCCATCCCCCTCAGGGATCCTGCCCCCAGGAATCACCCCCTAGAAGAGCCACGAGCAGCAGCCAGCTCAGCCCACGCTCCATGGCGAGTGTCCGCCTCCGTGCTGACCCGAGTGGACCCTGGGTGCGGGCTGGGCTCCTGTGCGGGCTGCAGGGCGGGCCGGGCTGGTTTTCAGCAGCAGGGGACGCCCTATTTGCATGTGTCCTGCTATATAGCAGCTCTGGCTGGGTCTGGGCAGAGGAGCCAGGGAGGGTCCTGGGACGTGGGGTCATGACACACGATGAGCAGGTCCCTTATTTGTGGCCAGAGCTGGTGACACTGAGCTCTTGTTAGTTGCTGTGACACAGGCCCACGTGCTGGTGTTCACACGTGCTCTGTGGCGTCTTCTGTGGAAATTGGACCCAGGTGTGCTGTGGGGTGGGTGGGGTTTGCTCATCCAGTGCTGAGAACAGTGTGAGGTCCCTGAACATGACAGGATGGACGTCTTGTGGTCAACAACTCACCTGTGGGCAGGTGTGCACAGGGAGCAGCGTCAGGATACGTGATAGCAGGGAGGTGTGTGGTTAATGCCCATTTCAGTCCCTCTGCAAAGTGTGGCTCTCTTGAGGGGGTAGCGTCAAGAGTTTGGGGCCCTGAGGCCCGACGGCCACTGGGTGGATGGACTGTCCCCATCCGTTAACACGAGGTGTCCTGTGCCCCCTCCCTGCCAACCATGTTGGCTCTATCAGTTACCCATGACCTTTGAGGTCCCCCTGTGTCTCTCCATGATGGAAGCTCATGTCCTGGTAGCTCAGGTGTGCAGGGCCTGGTGCACAGGGCGCCGTGAGTGGACATTGAGGAAATAGTGTCATAGACGGACACAGAGAAGTTACTGTCCCGACAGCCTCTGAGCATCTGCGTGGTGACAGCTGTGAGGCCTCAGCCCTCGTGGGGGACAGAGACTCAGGTGTGTGGGGGAGGGATCCTCACCTGGGCGCATCTTCCTGGTGGATCAGTCAGATGCAAACTAAGGAGAAGAGAGGACAGAGAAATTATAGAAATGAAATATTTTATGTCTGTTCAAGGGGGAATGACATTCGTGGTATATTTCGATGACAGATTCTCTAACTGGGACAAAAACGTGTATCTCACCATCCAAGTCCTGCCGAGGCCTTTCTTAGGGGATCTGTCAGGACGCCGGGAGGGTCAGAGGGCAGGGTCTGAAAGGTGCTGACCCAGAGCCACCACTGCTTGAGGTTCTGTCCCTGCGTCCCTTGGCGTCCAGCCAGGCCGGTCTTGCAGTTCCGGAGAGAGAAGGAAACACAGATTCTCTGCAGCTTGGACAGGGCCGGGCCTCACGGGGCCTGTCTCTGGGGCACAGTCAGCGTTTCCCTGAGAGTCCGCGGGGGGATGGACACGAGCTGAGGGACCCGTCGCTGAGCATCCTTCCCCGGACAACAGGAGTTTGTTTCGGGAAAGTGGAGAAAGACGAAGCCCTCCCAGGAGGCAGCTTGTCCCGACGCACCTCGTGACCTGTGTGAGGAATGATGCGTCTCCCTCCCGCAGCCCCGGTCTCTGCACTCCCCGGGGCCAGAGTCAAGCCTGGGGGCAGAGAAGATCCCAGAGACAACCAGGAGGTTCTGGAGACGATGTTGGTCACAGTCCAGGGTGGTTATTCTGCAAATCTGGAATTAGAGGAACTAGATGAATATTTTGAAAGTTGAGGGTGAGAAACCCTCAGCCACCGCCACATTCAAGGTGAAAAGCTGAAATGTTCCCACTAAGACCAGGGACAAGACGGGCGTCCACGTCACCTCGGTCACTCACCGTCGTCCTGCACGTCCACAGGGAAGCATCTGGGCAGGAAAAGACCCAAAGTATCTGACCTGAGGAGAGGAAGTCAAGGGTCACCACTCCCAGCCGAGATGCTCGTGTGCTCAGAGAATCCAGAAGATTCTACACAGAGAACGTCTGGAATCATCAGTGGGCACAGCCAGGGGACAGGGTCCAGAGTGGACACACAGAACCCCACGGCATTCCTGCCTGGGAGCAGCACGTCAGGGGAAGTGAGCTTCCGGGTCCAGTGACACTCTCGCCCTCAGGAAGGAACCCCGGGGAGTGACCTGAGCAGGGGGGACGGAGGTGCAGTGCAGACTCGACACTGTGCAGGGGACACGAAAGACCACACAGGACATGCTGAGGCATCCCGGCTCTGGGGGGAGGTGACATCTTTGAAATGCCGCGTCACCCAAAGCCATTCACAGATTTAATGCATCACCTAGGACAGCGCAAGTGACCTTTGCAAGGAAACAGGAAGCAGTTGTGGACCCTAAAGTGTCTTGTAGAGCAGAAACAACCTTGATAGAAAGGAGGAAAATGAGGGAATCACAGGGGAGACAAGTGGCTGGACACATTCCTGTCCCCCCCTTGGAAGAGTGAGCACTGACCCCACAGTCCATAGACCCACTGCACCCCGATGCCACAGCGTCATTCCCAGCAGGTCACAGTTTTGTGAGGTTCAGCGAGAAACACACAAGACACTGAGCAGCAACAGTCCTGGGAACCCGGGAGACGCTGCAGAGAAGGGTCCACCCGAGAGCTCTCGTGGCGGGTGCCCCCGTCACAGACACCAGAGGTCAGGCCGGGAGACCCGGGACCCCCAGTGCTGACCAGGGGCCTTTCAGACAAGGATTCGGGTCTGGGTAGGACAGAGACACACGCAGAGTCCTCAGACCCCCGTCCCTGCCAGCTGCCAGGGTACCGACCCCACATGGGGTCAGCTTCTGGGGTCTGGATCGAGGACCATCAGTCAGGAGTCACCACTACCTGCCTGGGGGCCCTGGCACCTGTGACAGGGGTGTGCACCACATGGTGATGTGATCCAACTGGGTGTCGGAACCAGAACAGCAAATCAGTTCTTCTGACACATTTCAAAGGCACAGACGTTATTCAACAGATTACACTGGGGGGAGTGACCCACTAGCTGACCTGATGAGGACAGAGGGATGGACACTCACCAGGAGAGGGCAGGGGTTGGCCTGGAGGCAGGTCCAGGATGGAGGTCACATCCTGTACATGTCCCCCCACAGCCATGAGCTGAGTCCAGGGCTGTGAGCTCGGAGCGCCCCCTGGTGGTGGGCCTGGGTGCTGCCCCCTCCTGTCCTGCAGGGTCTGTGTCTGGGCCACACCCGGCTGCCTGGGACCAGCCTCAGCAAAATGTGGTGTCAGGGGTTCCTGAAAGGATGAGACGGCGTCGGCGAAAACGGAAGTGGCTGAGGGGAAGAGGCTGAGGTGGAATGAGGAGACACCGACACTTGGTGAGGTGCTGGTATCTTCTGCCGAGAGACTCAGCAGGTCTTTATTTATCATTTTTAGTAAGCAGAGAAAAAATACACTGTCATGTGTAAAGCAGAAACAATGAGTGTGTTTTATTCCCAGGGACTCCCGGCTCCTGCGGGTCCCAGCTAGACGGTGACCTTCAAGGTTAATAGATGAAACACCAGACCTAACACTCAAACTTGTTATTTCCACTAGACAATGACCTGAGACAGTGGGGAGCCCCAGTGCATCCCCATCAGCTAAAGCCTCAGCATCGAGAGACTCTTCTACTCACATGGCCTCAGCCGGGGACCAGCTGCTGCTCGGCTCTCAGAACTTTTTCCACCTACAAACTTCTTAACACAATTACCTTCATTTAAATACTTTCCTAAGAAACTTCTAAATAAAAAGGAAACTTCTAAATAAAAAGGAAACATGAAAAGCATGGTGATGATAAGTAATGGTTAAATGTCCAGGGTCCTCAACAAGGAGGGCATGAGGGGGGCCCACACAAGCCCGTACGGTGGAAGCATGAACAGAATGTCCAGTTGGCAAAAAAGCCCAGGTGAAGGGGCGGCAAGGAGGCGAAACGAGTCCGGGTGTGCACGGGAGCCATTGGAAGTGTTGACGATGTGGGCGGGAGTCACCCATCCAGCTGCATACCACCAGGTGACGGGTTCCAGAGGTGGGATGAGGCGATTCGACCGGTTGTAGTCGAGAGCGTCCTGCAGGAGAAACCTGTAATCCTTGGGGACGTTAGTGGCGGGTGTAACTGCTCCAAGAACTGAAAATCATAAATAGAAAGACTAGTCTGGTAAGGCTGGTAGCGAAGTCCTGCAGAGGGAAACACACAAGTATGGCAGGTGGGAAATCCGTGATCTCAATCAATAGTATTCCGGGAGTCCTCTGAGTCGTAAATCGACCAGGCTGGGAGAGTGGAGGACACTGAAACCCGAGCTATGTTTCACTAGTGCTGCGAGGACCAAGGAGAGATAAAAGCAGCACCCAGAAATCATGGTTAGGTGTGGAGGAGGAAGGCTTTGGAGATCCTGTCAAAAAATGCTTGTTGTTAATAGGTCGGCAGCCAGGTAGCTGAGACTTCATGTAGTCAGGATCAGATGTAAAACACACAGGAGGAGAATCCACGCGTCCCTCAAAAGAAAAGTTATTAGTGCTTTTAAACAAAACAAAAGAGTCTGAATCGCCGCCTAGTAAATCAGAATAATTAGTGAACACACGGGGCGAGGGACGTCCCCAAGGAGTGGGGTGGAGAAAGGGGGGATCCGGGATGTAAGCCCAATGGGAAACAGAAGGCGTGAGAGAAGCAGGAGAAGCCGGTGATACTCTGCATGATAAGATTGCCAGCATGGCAAGGAACATAGTCTCCGGGGTGATGCGTGCATCTTGCTGCACAAGTAGCTGTCGAGCATTGGAGGCCAGGTTTCTGAGCAGATCCCAATTGCCGTGATGAGACGTCTCACGAACCCGAAGGTGGTGCAGGGAAGAGGACAATCTTCCAGCAGGGGATCTGGAGCGAGGGCATCTTGGAGGAGGTGGGTGGTGTCCCAGAGGGCTGCACCTACGCATCTTGGAGCGTCGGTTGGTTGACGGGGGCGTGTCGGGGAAGGCTTTTGAGACATGGTGTCGGATCAGTCTGTCAGGAATCCAAATCAGGTCGTCTGAATTCTGTGGAAAGATACAAGCATAGCCTCTCCCATTGGCTAATATCACATCAGGGCCTTTCCATGTTCCGGAAAGGAGATCTTTCCACATCACTTGAGGTTTAGGGGCCAGTTGGTCAGGATCCCAATGCCTATGAACTGGTGACATCCCTTGAGAATCACAATTTAAATAATTGATGACAAACATTGCATGGGTGAAAATATGATGAGCCGAACTATGTTTAAAACCAGATTGTTGTAGTTTATTTATCTGAGACTTTAATGTCTGGTGGGCTCTTTCAACAATAGCTTGTCCTTGTGGGTTATAAGGGATTCCTCAGAATGAGCCATTTGAAACGAGGCACAAAATTTTTTAAAGGCAGAGACAAGGCCAGGACTGGACCCGTCCAGGTGCCCTGACTCCAGGAAGGGGACGTCCTTCTGCTCGGAGGTGCTGAGTGTCTTCACCGTAAAATGCGCTGACCCCACCCCATGCTGTTTGCCCAGTGACAGGAGGTGCCCGAACTGCCCCTGACCCTGCCCTGGGGTCTCCCATCGCTGGGGGAGCTGCCCCTCCTGACCTCCAGGGGAGGTCACTCCTGGCCTGCAGACCTGCCGGGAGCTGCTGAGCAAAGACCTGGGTCAGGACGCTGTGCAGCAGGAGGCGGGTCAGAGGGGCAAACAGGCTGGTGACAGGACGGGGAAGGTCTCGGGGGCTCAGGCTGCCATCCAGGGGGACGAGACTCAGGACAGGCTGGGGAGCAGGAAGGACAGAGGCACATGCAGTGGGGATCCCATGGTCAGTTGTGATGTGGGTGGGTAAAGAATGGGGAGGGGTCAGGGACTGTCAGGGGGCAGAGGTGCTTCCCCTGGACTCAGGGTGCCAATCCCCTGGGCCTTGTTTGGGAGCCTCTGGTGGGGCCTGGGTTTGGGAGATAAGGATTATGATGAGTACATCTGGGGTCTCTCAGGCGAGGCTCCTCCTTCCACTCTGGGTTGGGGCTCACAGTGACATCACAGTGACAACACGCGTGGGGCAGGCTGAGGAAGAACACACAGAACACAGGGGAATTCTGCTTGCAGGCACCTGTCAGGAGACAGGGAAGGCAGAGAACACCCCACCTGCCGTCACCCCAGAACAAGGAGACCCCGGGTGACATGGGGGGGCAGGACCCGCACAAGGAAACGGTGAAACTCTGTCGTGAGGCCATAAGAGACGAGGCCTGGGGAGTCCTGGGCCCTGCGACGAGCACTGACCGCGTGGACAGGGCCCCGGCCCCTGTGTGCTCCGGGGACCACTGCAGTCTCTGGGAGGGCACAGTGGCCCCTGGACAGGACACAGAAAGACAATTGTCACTTCACAGGGGCAGAGGAGGCTTGGAAGAGGCCAAACCCTCCTGAGAGAAAGAGAAAATAAAGGCCTCCCTGGGAGACACAGAGCTGGGAACACCCTGAGTCAGCATGGAAGAGGGAACAGCGTCCGTGGGCACAGGACCCCAAAGTCTGCACTGTCCCCCGTTCCTGAAACACAGTGTCCTTCTTCACGGGACAGGAGCAAAGTTTTGTGAGGTTCAGCGAGAAACACACAAGACACTGAGAAACAACAGTCCTGGGAACCCGGGAGACTCTGCAGAGAAGGGTCCACCCAAGAGCTCTCGTGGCGGGTGCCCCCGTCACAGACACCAGAGGTCAGGCCAGGAGCCCCGGGTCCCCCAGTGCTGACCAGGGGCCTTCAGACAGGGAGTCGGGTCCGGCCAGGACAGAGACACACGCAGAGTCCTCAGACCCCCGTCCCGGCCAGCTGCCAGGGGACCATCCACACAACGGGTCAGTGCTCAGCTCCTGGTTTTTGAATCCAGGACCCCCCGGTCAGGAGTCCCTACCAGCCTTCCTGGGGGCCCTTCGGACCTGGTGACAGTGGTGTGGACACCACGTGATCTGATCCAACTGGGTCTCTGAACCAGAACAGCAAATCAGTTGTTCTGAGCATTTCAAAGGGACCCACTGATTTCAATAGATTACACTGGGGGTGTTAGGGGGAAAAGGATGTCCCAAAGCAAATTCCATACAGGCTTTGTGGACTCCACCCCCACCCCAGGTCAAAGCCAAAGACACTGGGAACTCCAAATCCCATCCCCACCAAAGGGAACGTGGCTGGGACCTGAGGGTGGGGTTAAGCAGCCAGGTGGATACAAAAGGCAGACACATGGGCTTTGGGGGCTCTCGTCATTTTGGCTCTCCGCCAGCTCGCAGAGTCCGGCCAGTTCTGGGAGTGACTTTGGGTTTCCAGGTCGTCGGATCGGGTAGGACGCATTAAAGACTTTATTTCCCTATTTTCTCCCTGAGTTGTACCTTTTCCTTATTTCTTTTTCTCTTGTAAATAAACCTTTTATTAACCCTTTTGCGTGTGTCTGTAGTAGAGTATTCATAAGCCCCTTTAAAGCGCGCGGGTGAGGACCCACAGCCAAGAACCCGTTTAATATCGGGGTTGCTCTATAACAGGGGGAGTGACCCCCAGGCTGACCCGAGGAGGACAGAGGGATGGACACACACCAAGAGAGTGTAAGGGTCGGCCTGGACGGCAGGTCAAGGCTCAGGTTCGTCCCTGTCCATGTCCCCCCACAGCCATGAGCTGAGTCCAGGGCTGTGAGCTCAGAGCGCGCCCTGGTGGTGGGCCTGGGTGCTGCCCCCTCCTGTCCTGCAGGGTCTGTGTCTGGGCCACACCCGCCCCTCCCCGGGTCCCCCCAGTAATAGTAAGTAACAGACACCTGCACAGGTGAGGTTCATCCCTGGGGGGGTCTCACCTGTGCACAGAGTCACCTCTTCCGTGGGGCTCCCCAGGAATGTGGGGAGCGGGAGCCTCTCAGAGGAGAGCAATTCCGCCCTGGGGAACTGGGGTCTTACAGAGGGAGCCTCAGACAGGAAGGCCCTGCCCCCCACCCATGCACCTGCTCCCAGGCTCTCTCTGAGGTCTGAGCCTCCTGGGCCTCCCGGTGTCCCTGGGCCCCTGGGGTCCTGACACGCCCCAGTAGACTCCCAGCCCCGCCCCCCGTCCTGCAGGGTTTGTGTCTGGGCTCACACCCGCTCCTCTCATTGTGTCTCCCGCACAGAAATACACGGCCGTGTCCTCGGGCCTCAGGCTGCTCATTTGCAGATACAGCGAGTTCTTGGCGTTGTCTCTGGAGACGGTGAATCGGCCCTTCACGGAGTCTGCGTAGTATGTGTACCGCCACCATCACTGATACGCGCAACCCACTGCAGCCCCTTCCCCGGAGCCTGGCAGACCCAGCTCATGCCATAACCACTGAAGGTGAATCCAGAGGCTGCACAGGAGAGTCTGAGGGCCCCCCCCAGGCGGTACCAAGTCTCCCCCAGACTCCACCAGCTTCTCCTCACCCTGGACACCTGCAAACACAGACACAGCCCGTCAGGACATGGCTCTCGCCCACTGTTTCCTCTTCCTGCCCCCCCCAGGGATCCTGCCCCCAGGAATCACCCCCTAGAAGCGCCACGAGCAGCAGCCAGCTCAGCCCACGCTCCATGGCGAGTGTCCAGTCCGTGCTGACCCGAGGGGACCCTAGGTGCGGGCTGGGCTCCTGTGCGGGCTGCAGGGCGGGCCGGGCTGGTTTTCAGCAGCAGGGGACGCCCTATTTGCATGTGTCCTGCTATATAGCAGCTCTGGCTGGGTCTGGGCAGAGGAGCCGGGGAGAGTCCTGGCACGTGGGGTAAAGACACACGATGAGCAGGTCCCTTATTGGGCCAGAGCTGGTGACCCTGAGCCCCTGTTACTTGCTGTGACAAGTGCTGGTGCCACACGTGCTCTGTGGGGTCCTTTTCTTACATAAAATCTTTGTAAGTTGTGGATCAGCCCTTTGATATATTTTTAGCCACTATTTTCTCCCCTCACAGGGAGTCTGTTTGTTTTCTCTATAGTGTCTTTCTGTTTAGATGTGTTCGTATTGAGTAGTCCCAGGTGATTGCTTTTATTTTTCTTCTCTTGTCACCTGCACCTGGTCCTCAAAGATATCAGTGATGTCCATGCTGGGGTGTCCCTAGCACCGTCACTGAAACCACCTCCATGCTCAGGACAGTGCAGGTTTCTGTAAAATGTGTTGTGTTGAGACAAGTGCCTGTAACTGCGCTATGGCTAAGGAAGCCCCTGCAGTCAGCAGAGCACAGACAGTGCCTGGATGGCGCCAAGGGAAGTGAGTCAGAAGGAAAACGACAAATGCTGGATGGTCTGACTTACGTGTGGGTACGGGGAACGTGTCCCAGGGTCAGTCAGATCAACCTAGTCGTCAGCTCTTGACATCTGGCTGCAGACCTGAGGCCAGCAGAGGGAGGATGGTGGTGGGTGGGGGTGGAAGGCAGCCCACAAAATGGGGTGGGGGTTTTGGGTCCCTGACTGAACAGTGTGAGAGGTCACATTAGTAGAGACTTGAGCAAAAAACCTGTGATGGGAACAAATGTGGAAACATACGTTTTCTCCTTAAACACAATAAAAACAGGCTCAGCAGGTCATGAGGATTGAAATCCTGTCAATTATCTTCTCTGATCACAATGGAAATTCACCAGGAATGGAAAACCTGTGACTGTGGACCCACCACGGGGTGAGTGAGAAGGTGGAAAAAGGAATTATCTTGTCTCCAGAGAGTGGGATTGTGGAGTCAGGACCCCCAGAGCCTGTGGACACCCCAACACCACACAGGGGGTCTGGATCCCCAGGTCCAGGACCTCATCACCAGCAAGAAGGGGCTCCATTAAATAACCTGTCATTGTAGCTGCAGCGATGACCAAGGCAGAGCACGTGACTCCGAGTGGCAGGAGCAGGAAGGAGACAAGGACACTTGGAGCCACGTCCGTGAGACACACGTGAAGGGACAGTTCACACGTGCCATCGTGGCAGAGGGGGGTACTGAGAAAGCAAACATGGTTGACAACATCTGGGCCCCCGCTGGAAAAACAGAAGGAAACCCCAATAACTAGAAGGAGACAAGGAGGAGGAGAGGCGGCAGCAGACACCTGGAAAGAGGCTCCCCTGGGCCGCTCCCCTGGTCTGGGCAGCACGTTGGAGAAGCTGGAATAAACGGAGCCCGTGTGAGAAGCATAAATCCTGCCCCAATGGAATCAGGAGAAACAGGACCAGGAACAGACCAAGGACAAGGGAGAGAATTGAACAGTCATCCAAGTCCCCCCAAAATAAAGGCACAGGGCCTGCTGGTTCCCCGGTGAGTCCACCAAGCCCTCAAGGGGAACCAGTGTCCGTCCTGCTCTGGCCGTTCCCGAAACTCAGGCGGAGGCTGCACTGCCAAGTGCCCAGCGTGAGGCCCCGGGATCCCGACACGAGAGCAGACGAGGACGTCCACACTAAGAGACACTGCAGACCCGCGTCCTGAGAGGCACAGAGGAAAAAGCCTCAGCAGTGGAGTGAACAGCAGGTGCAGAGGAGCCTTCACCAGGACCCAAGATTGTCCTTGGGACATTTTTAATTTGGGTGTTTGCTTTCTTGTAAGTTTTCCCTTGTGGCCTTTTCTGGAATGGACACATCTCACATGATCACACCCAGTTATCACCCCAGGGCGGTTGCTCGCATCCTCTTGTTAAGTCATTTGCTTCTGCAGAGTTTACAGTTTTGATGTGACGCGTCTAGGAAACAATTCCTGCTGGAACTGGGCCATTTCTGTGATGCCACCCCAGGGTCCCGTCCACACCCCACGACATAAAAGTCTTCTCCTTGTTCACCGTCAGGGTTTGATTCTTTTCCATTTTACATCATGTCCGTGATTAATTTTGATTTGATTTTTTATTTGCTCATCTCCTGTGCTGGTTCTCCAGGGTGTGCAAATCCACCGTCCACGCAGGGTTTGGCATCTGCAGCCACCAAGGAACAACCTGAAAGTCTCAGGATCGTCGCATTGAGTCCACCGTGACTGGGGAAGCTCTGACATGACCCCGTGTTTAGTGTCTCCTCCTGGCGTCGGGGCTCCGTCCTCAGCACAGTTCCCTGCATCTCAGTGTCAGGGTTTCCTGCATCTCCCCAGAGATCTCACACGGTGTCGTCAGGGGGATGTGACGTCGTTCCTCACGCGCTGGCGAACGTGATTGTGTCACTTCACTTTATTCACACAAACCTCGTGTCAGCTCGTCACCGAGTGTGTAAAGACAGGGACCTGCCCTTGAGTCACCCCCTCGTGAACTGCCCTTGCTCGAGGAGCTTGTTATGACCGTGAGGCGTGTCGGGATCTTCTGGCCTTTTCTGTGGAGACGCCCGTGTCCGCGGGATGAGAGTGAGTTTGTTTTTACTGTGGTTTCCAGCAGTTATTTTCTCATGAGGGGTGTGGAACATCCCTGATGTTTTCCCATATCCACCGATATTGTCACTGTACTGTAGCTTTAGCATATTTCTTTGAAAAACAGATGTCAGACTATCGCTATTCATTGTCTGCCACACTCAGATCTGCTCAGAAACCCGTTTCAATCTTCCTACTAACAGGAAGCCCCTGCCCCCCACCCCTGCACCTGCTCCCGGGCTGTGCTCTGAGCTCTGAGCCTCCTGGGCCTCCCGGTGTCCCTGGACCCCTGGGGTCCTGACACACCCCAGGGAACACCCCAGATTCCCCTCCCCTCTGTAGGGTTTGTGTCTGGGCTCACACCCGCTCCCCTCACTGTGCCTCTTGCACAGTAATACACGGCCGTGTCCTCAGGCCTCAGGCTGCTCATTTGCAGATACAGCGAGTTTTTGGCGTTGTCTCTGGAGACGGTGAATCGGCCCTTCACGGAGTCTGCGTAGCTTGTGCTACCACCAGTATAAATTATTCCAACCCACTCCAGCCCCTTCCCTGGAGCCTGGTGGACCCAGCTCATGTCGTAGTTGCTGAAGGTGAATCCAGATGCTGCACAGGAGAGTCTGAGGGACCCCCCCAGGCGGCACCAAGTCTCCCCCAGACTCCACCAGCTGCGCCTCACCCTGGACACCTGCAAACACAGACACAGCCCGTCAGGACATGGCTCTCGCCCACTCCGTCCTCCTCCTGCCCCCCCCCTCAGGGATCCTGCCCCCAGGAATCACCCCCTAGAAGAGCCACGAGCAGCAGCCAGCTCAGCCCACGCTCCATGGCGAGTGTCCGCGTCCGTGCTGACCCGAGTGGACCCTGGGTGCGGGCTGGGCTCCTGTGCGGGCTGCAGGGCGGGCCGGGCTGGTTTTCAGCAGCAGGGGACGCCCTATTTGCATGTGTCCTGCTATATAGCAGCTCTGGCTGGGTCTGGGCAGAGGAGCCGGGAGGGTCCTGGGACGTGGGGTCATGACACACGATGAGCAGGTCCCTTATTAGGGCCAGAGCTGGTGACCCTGAGCCCCTGTTACTTGCTGGGACGCAGGCCCAGGTACTGTTTGTCCAAGTGCTCTCTCGGGTTTTCCTGCCTGAGACCTTTGTATGTTTAGGATCCGCCCTTTGTCAGACGTGTCCTGTCACATAATTTCTCCCATTCAGTTCCCGTCTCTTGTTTGTCCGACATTTTCTTTCATTTCAGAAGCATTTTGATTTGATGTAGCCCGTCTGTTCATGTTCATTTTCCTTCTCTTGTCCTGGGAGCCTCAATATATCCACTAGGACAATGCCAAGTGTTGTTGCCTTTTCCCTCCTGTGCTGATGCCGCCCTGTTGGCACAGCCGGGATGTGGAACCGAGGGCAGGGGATGGATCTGGACTGAGGTGTGTGTGGACAAGTGCTGACAGCTCAGCTGTAGCAAAGGACGGATCCTGCACGTGCAGCAACATGGAGGACCCTGCGGGGGGATGTCAGGGAAATGAAGAGACAGACGTCGTCGGTCTCAGTTCACGCGGAGGCAGAGAAGCGGAGCAGAGCGTTTTCAGAACCGGGGACAGGACACCTGGAACAAGGGGCATCACCTGTCAGGCCCCTGTGCTCAACCCCAACCCCCGGGTCAGCACTGACCGTCCCTGGGGAGCCCCGTGGGCAGAGGCCCAGACCCACCAGCTCCTCCTCTCCGGAGCGGCTCAGCCCGAGACCTGATCTGAGTGACCAGAGCCCGGGCCCAGCCCAGGGAGTGACCAGGGAGGGGTTCACAGCTGGCGCCCGTCCCTGCGCGTGGGAGGCCGCGGGTCCCTCGGCCTCGGTCTGGCCCTCACGGCCCATCTCAGGGACAGGCCCCACCTGAGACTCGGACGGGGTGGGCGGTGGCCCTGCCCTCTGTCCTCCAGGCCAGCAGGACGGCCTGTGGTCCCCCTTCCGGCCCCGCCTGCTCCTGTGACTTCGCCCACAGCTGTCCAGAGCGTGATTCACCTTCAAAAACCCGAGGATCCGTCAGCTGTTCTCCTGTTGATACTCACAGTTCACGCAGCCCGTGCCCAGGCCCTGCGGTGGAGGGGAGCCCCCAACACAGAACAGCCCCTGGCCCGTGTCCTCGCGGGGCGCCCATGACCTCCCTGCGGCCAGGAGACCCCGCCGCGCAGGGGACGAGCGTTTCTGCAGCTGTGGCCCCGGGTGCGGCCCTGGCTCTCCCGCTCTCCCATGGACACTCTCAGCCGTTTTTAAGGACGAGCCCGGGTGTGGACTTCTAGTGAGTCCGAACCTGAACCGCCACGGTGAGGGAAATCAGACATGGGGGACTGTCATGTCCCGCCTGCAGCAAATCTTCATTGTCTCAGTGCTCGTTATATACTATTTTAATTGCAGCAGGTGTAACATCAAAGCATACCACACAATGAGAACATGCACGAGTGATGAGTCTGTTCTCTTACTAGTATCTATTTACTTCAGACAGCAGGGAACCGGGCGGTTCGTTCTCACACACATGATCTTATCACCTCCTAGCCTGAGCCTGGGAAGTTCGCTCATTATTTTGTTGTTGTCAATCTGTGGAGATGTACGCAGGTCCCTTCCAGGCTCCCAACACCAAGTCCTGTCACCCAGAGGTTGTCCTCCGAGACGCATGTGTGTTCACATGCCATAGGGACTCGGGCCAAGGCCCTTCTGCTCACTGCGCAGGGTGGCCGTCCCCAACAGGCGGCCCCAAGAAAGAGCCGCGGGAAGGAGAGACCCCGGGGAGGAGACAGACAAGAGACCCAGCAGAGCGCCGAGGCCGCGGGACAACACGGGAGCCCAGAGAGCATGAAGACGCCCGGGGCTGGGGCCCTGCCAGCCCCTCGGCCCCGCACCCTCCCTCCCTGAACCCCGTAAAAGGCAAGAAAGGGGTGAAAAGGCCACGAGGGCCCAGGACGTGCCTTCACCCCGAGCCTGGGCCCGGGAGGTGCTGCCTGCGCCCTCCTGGCTCTCCCCAGCGTGAGGCCCCGCGCGGCAGGCAGGCCGGGACCCCGGGGCGCTGCAGGCACCAGCTCTGCCGCTGACCCCGTCACCTGGCGTCGTGGGGTCCGCTCGGGCTGGTCTCGGAGACGGCAGAGGAGGAAGCAAACTCTCTGCGGGCGGGGAGAGGCTGAGCCTGGCGGAGGCTGGGTCCCCCGTTCGTCCATGGTCACAGAGAAGTTACTGTCACTACAGATTCTAAGCATCTGCGTGGTGATAGCCATAAAGACCTCAGCCCTCCTGGGAGCCAGAGAATCAGGTGTGCATGTGGGTGTGCATCTGGGCCCATCTTCCTGGGGGTCACTCAGATGTGAACTAAGGAGAACTGAGGACACACAATACGGGGAAATGAAATGTTTTAGGCACTTGACAAGGGTAAATTGCATGTATGGTATTTATTTGTTGCCCCGACTTTTCACGTGTGGATGAAAACACGTGTCACAACTCACTTCCTGCTGAGGCCTCTGTTCAGGGCTTGGGAGGGACTCGGTGAGGCTGAGAAGGATTTGGAGGGTGTGACCGGGATGAGCTCTGCTTGGGGTCCTGTCCCTGGTTGTCCAGTCAGGCTGGCCTTGGGGCGAGGGAGAGAGATGAAGGGAATGAACTGCTCTGCACGTGGCGGGGAGGGCTGTGCTCCTGGAGCCTGGTCTCCCCGTCAGGGTCGTCTGAGTGGGGATCCGGGAGGGATTAGACACCCCTGAGCCTCTCGTCCCTGCACGTGTCTCTCCAGCAGGAGAGCGAGTCTGGGCTGCGTCGTGGAGAGAGAAACCTCGTCCCCGGAGGAACGGACCTGGTGACACCATCCGTGTGTCCTGACCCGGAAGCCGCGTCTCCACCGTCCTCCTGATTCCAGCTCCCCAGACCCCCGGGGCAGGTTCAAGCGCGAGGGCAGAGACGAGGCTCAGAGACAACCAGAAAGTCTCGGTGATGGTCACAAAGATCAGAGCATTTTCCTCCAAAGCTGGAATGAATGACGTGCAGAGGTGGAGTGAGCTCCGCACCCGCCACCCCACAGCCACCGTCACAGCAAGAGGGAAAAGCTGAGACAGTCACGCGAAGCTCAGGAATAAGACACGGACGTCACGGTCACGGGTGTCACTCAGCTCCGTCCCGGATGCTCACCCCCCCGAAGCTACTCGGAAAGAAAAGGCCACGGGGGTCGACACTGGACACAGACAACACAAAAAAGAGAATCTCAGGCCCAGAGCCCTCGTGATCACTGATGGGAACATCCTCCCAACGTCCTCGCCAGCAGGACCTGACCTGCGTCCCAGGGACCGTCCCCAGGATCACGGGGATCATCCTGGGCACGGGGCTGGTTCCTCATCCGAGAGAGCATCAGTGTATCCAACACGGCAACAAAGAGGAACACGGAAACTCAGGATCACATCAACAGACGCTGGAAAGCGCTCAACACAGACCAGCCCCCATGGGTGGTGCAGGCCCTGGACGCCCTCGAGGGAGGAACAGACCTTCACATGGTGAGAGCATCCGTGACCAGCCACCGCCTGTGGGATGCTCAGGGCGACACGCTGAGGCCCTCCCTGGGAGGTCGGGAGCGAGACAGGCACGTCCTCTCTCCCCTGCCCTTCAGGAAACTGGGGCAGAAGACCTGGGTCTGTCGGCATCCAGCGGACACGATCCTCCGTGCAGGGAGAATAGAAGCTCCCCGAGAGGCGATGGTCAGATCCTGAAGGGCCCCGCGGAGGCAGGATGCAGGGTGAGCACAGCCCCCAGAGGCGCCACCCCGGGGCACGCGTGAGTGGGAGGGGAGGGTCCAGCTCTGGTCACGGTCTCGCCCGAGGAGGAGATTCCCGGGAGCCAGCGGGGCCAGGCGGGGAGGACAGGGCCGTGACCACGTCAGCCCGTCACGCACAGACACGCACAGGACAGAGAGACATGGACGCGCTCGTGGGCTGGTGCGGGGACAGATTCGTGTTATTATTATGGCCACGCGGCGCCCCTGTGGGTTCCCGGCCGTGTCCGAGAACACAGAGCACCGTGGACAGGGCACAGAGCAGTTATCCAGTGTCCAGGGAGGGCCGCGCTGGTGGCGCAAGGGGTTGAGCACAGCACTATGAAGCTGGCACAGCCTCTGCTGCATGAGTTGTGTTCCCGGCCATCCAGGGAGCTCCCCACATGGCGCAGCCAACCTCTCCTGTCTCCCCGCTGCTCCTCCCTCAGCAGTGTCTTTCACTCAGGCTGCCTGTTCTGCTCCCCACTCTGTCTCTGGTGGATCCTCTCACCCGCCACATCTCTGGCCTGTGCCCCAGATCTTGTGTGCATAAATAAATACATCTTTAGAAAAGGTACATGGATCCACAAAGGCCATGAGAAGACAAAACATTCTCGAGAGGCGAGAAGACACTAAAGGCCTCACCTGGGAGAAAAAGAGCTGGACATTCCACACTGAGGCCAGAGGTGGGAGATTTGCTCCTGGACCCGTTGCTGGAAGATCCACAGACTAACTGCGTCCCCATAAAACACACCAGAACCTCACAGACATGGAGCAAAGTTTGAATGAAGTTTATCCAAAACACACAAGACACTGAGCAGCAACAGTCCTGGGAACCCGGGAGACTCTGCAGAGAAGGGTCCACCCGAGAGCTCCCGTGGCGGGTGCCCCCGTTACAGACACCAGAGGTCAGGCCGGGAGACCCGGGACCCCCAGTGCTGACAAAGGGCCTTTCAGACAAGGAGTCGGGTCCGCCCAGGACAGACCCCCGTCCCGGCCACCTGTCAGGGTCTCTCCAAACACGGGTTCAGGGCTCAGCTCCCGGGGCCTGAATCCAGGACTCTCAGGCAGGAGTCAACACCGGCCTTCCTGGGGGCACCTCGGACCCTGTGACAGGGGTGTAGACACCATTGTCATCTGATCCAGAGCAGAACAGACAATCAGCTGTTCTGACACAATTTCAAGGTCACAGATGTTATCAACAGATGGCACTGGGGGTGTGACCCCTAGACTGGACCCAGGACAGTGGAGATGGACACCCACTAGGAGAGGGCAGAGGTCAGACTGGACGGCAGGTCAAGCCTGGAGGTCACTCCCTGTCCATGTCCTCCCACAGCCATGAGCTGAGTCCAGGGCTGTGAGCTCGGAGCGCCCCCTGGTGGTGGACCTGGGTGCTGCCCTGCCCCCCTTTTGCTCATCATGTCTTATGACTCTAAAGTCCCCAGGACCCTCCCCAGACCAGCCAGAGCTGCTAAATAGCAGGTCACAGGCAAATAGGGCCGTCCCCTGGGTTTTCTTGTTGGACACAAAGCACTAGAATCTGTGGGGCCCATGTCTGCAACTGGACAGGCCATGTCAGTGACGCAATAGCTTCTCAGGAGACCTCAGGGATTCACCCCTGAGATCCTGTCACCTGCAGACTGATGGAGCATCCCCTGTGTGAGAACAGGTGAGGGGTCTAAACTCTGGGGGGGTCTCATCTGTACACAGACCGAGTCACCTCCTCCTTGGGGCTCCCCAGGAGTGTGGGGAGCAGGAGCAATGAGAGGAGAGCAATGGTGCCCTGGGGAGCTGGGGTCTTGCAGAGGGAGCCCCAGACAGGAAGCCCCTGCCCCCCGCCCTGCACCTGCTCCTGGTCTGCACTCTGAGCTCTGAGCCTCCAGGGCCTCCCGGTACCCCTGGGCCCCTGGGGTCCTAACACGCCCCAGTGAACCCCCAGCCCCGCCCCCCCCCGTCCTGCAGGGTTTGTGTCTGGGCTCACACACGCTCCCCTCACTGTGTCTCTCACACAGTAATACACGGCCGTGTCCTCGGGCCTCAGGCTGCTCATTTGCAGATACAGCGAGTTCTTGGCGTTGTCTCTGGAGATGGTGAATCGGCCCTTCACGGAGTCTGCGTAGTTTGTGCTGCCACCATTAGGATAAATCACTCCAACCCATTGGAGCCCCTTCCCCGGAGCCTGGCGGATCCAGTGCATCCAGTAGTCGCTAGAGCTGAATCCGGAGGCTGCACAGGAGAGTCTGAGAGACCCCCCAGGCGGCACCAAGATTCCCCCAGACTCCACCACCTGCGCCTCACCCTGGACACCTGCAAACACAGACACAGCCCGTCAGGACATGGCTCTCGCCCACTGCTTCCCCCTCCTGCCCACCCCTCAGGGATCCTGCCCCCTGAATCACCCCCTAGAAGAGCCACGAGCAGCAGCCAGCTCAGCCCACGCTCCATGGCGAGTGTCCGCGTCCGTGCTGACCCGAGGGGACCCTGGGTGCGGGCTGGGCTCCTGTGTGGGCTACAGGGCAGCCAGGCTGGTTTTCAGCAGCAGGGGACGCCCTATTTGCATGTGTCCTGCTATATAGCAGCTCTGGCTGGGTCTGGGCAGAGGAGCCGGGGAGGGTCCTGGGACGTGGGGTCATGACACACGAGGAGCAGGTCCCTTATTAGGGCCAGAGCTGGTGACCCTGAGCCCCTGTTACTTGCTGGGACGCAGGCCCAGGTGCTGGTGCTCACACGTGCTCTGTGGGGTCTTCTGTGGATCAGGACCCGTGTGCACGGTGGGGTGAGTGGGGGTTGCTCAGCCAGTGCTGAGAACTGTGTGAGGTCCCCTTAAATGAGAGGACAGATGTCTGTGTGGTCAGCGTCTCACCTGTGGGCAGGTGTGCCCAGGGAGCGCGTCAGGACCCGTGAGAGCAGGAGGTTGTGGTTAAGGCCCATTTCAGTCCCTCTGCCCTGTGTGGCTGCCCTGAGGGGTGTTGTCCAGAGTTAGGGCCCCTGAGGCAGGACGGCCACTGGGTGTTTGGACCCTCCTGTCTGTCACCCTGGGGTGTCTCTGCCTCTACCTGGCCGTCTAGCTCAGTGTTTCAGTTGCCCATTGTCGCAGCAGGAGGGCACAGGGCAGTTTCTCTCATCCGGGCAGACGAGGAAGGGAGAGTCCTGAGCCCTCGGGGGCTTGGTCAGACCTCATTGAGCTTGTTCCCTTCGCGTGAGGGGCGGCCCCAGGTGTGAGCACAGGAGAGCCGGGCCCGGGAGGCTGCAGGGTAGATACTTGTCCGGCTGTCCTGCCCTCCCGCCATGAGGAGGGATGTGGGTCCTGCGCTCCTGGATCACGCCTGATGGCGGCACCTACAGCGGGGCGGGCACAGGTCGAGGAGGCTCCTGGGGAGGGATGGGGCTTCCAAGGGCGGCCCCAAGAAAGAGCCGCGTGAAGGAGAGACCCGGGGAGGAGACAGACGAGAGACCCAGCAGAGCGCCGAGGCCGCGAGACAACACGGGAGCCCAGAGAGCGGGAAGACGCCCGGGGCTGGGGCCCTGCCAGCCCCCCGGCCCCGCACCCTTCCTCCGTGAACCCCGTAAATGGCAAGAAAGGGGTGAAGAGGCCACGAGGACCCAAGACGTGCCTTTCCCCCGAGCCCAGGCCCGGGAGGTGCTGCCTGTGCCCTCCTGGCTCTCCTCAGGCATGAGGACCCCGCGCGGCAGGAAGGCCGGGACCCCGGGGCGCTGCGGGGACCAGCTCTGCCGCTGACCCCGTCCCCCGGCGTCGTGGTTTCCGCTCGGGCTGGTCTCGGGAGATGGCAGAGGAGGAAGCAAACTCTCTGCGGGTAGTGGGAGTCACTGAAGAGATTTTTGAGGCTGTAAATAAATGGCGTGACAAACAGGTTGTCTTGTGCGGGCAGCAAGGACCGAGGGAAAGTCGGGAAACATCTGGGTCCTCCCTTTCCTCTCCCCAGGGAGGCAAAGATAGGAGGACGTGCCCTTGCTCTCCAGGTACAAATTCAAACTCCAGGCCCAGCTTCAGAAAGGACCATCCACGGATCAGTGGGTCTGGCCCTGTCTTGTCCAGTGGCAGGTGACCAGTCCGCTTCGAGGACTGTGGATTTTACAGACACACGTGACCAGAGACGTGGCTCTAACTTCATTATCCACTTCATGTTTTCCAGTTTCACGTTTTGAATTTCCTGAGTTAATTCCTCTCCTCGATTCCTTTATAAAGCGTGCAAGTAAGTCACTTGAATGCAACATTTTCTCTGGTGGCACCGTGAAGCAGGTGACAAAGGGATGATCTCACTGAGCGTTCCATCCGCAGAAAGGTGGAAGAATATCCTAGTATTATATGATCAATAACTGGTCATCTGTTCTATGATAAAATGCCTTTGCCTTTCCATCTGAAACATTCCTTCCTCATCCGGAGAACAGACCTACTTTGTCTTTTCAGAATTTATAGAAAATCACACCTACGTTTTTCATGAACACTCTGTTTGATGAATGTTCCACAATTGGGAAAAAGTAACATGCCAAGAGGGGAATCCCTATTTGTATACACTTTACAGACTCAGTGCCATTTCGATGAGACTTTAAATGGTGATCTTCAACAAAATGGAACCACTACTGTCCAAATTCGTATGGAATCACAAAACCTCAAGTAGCGAAAGTTCTCCTGACTAGAAGAGAGGAATCATGGAGGCCTGACACTCCCAGACAGCTGACACCACGACAAAGCTATTCTCATAAACACTGTGTTGGGACAAAACCAGACACAGAGACCAATGGAATCAAATTTAAGCCCAGAAATAAAACCACCCACATATGGTGAACTAACCGATGACAGAGGAGCAAGGAATATACATTGGGAAAAATAGCCTCTTCCATAAACGGTGCTGGGGAAACTGGATTGCAACATGCAAAAAATGGAACTAGACCACGACCTCACACCACACACAAACCAACGCCAGTGGAGGAAAGACTTGCATGGGAAACCTGGCACCACAGAATACACAGAACAGATCACAGGCCAACACTCCGTGACACGATCCTCAGAAACGTCTTTGAGGAGTTGTCTCCAGAAGCAAGGAGACCAGGGAGAACGTGGATAGATGGGGCTACAGCAAGCGACAGTCATCAACACAGAGACACCCGCTGCATGAGGGAAAATATCGGCACACCACACCGCATGACAGCTAAGGGACTGATATCAGAGATCTACAAAGAGCTTACAGGGCTCAACAAAAACAAACAACCCAGTCAAAGAAAATGCCAGAAGCAAAAAGACACTTTGCCAAAGAAGAAATGCCAATGGCCGGCAGGCACAGAAAAGACGTTCAGCATCACTGATATCAGGGAAACGCAAATCAGAACCACAATGAGCTGCCACCTCACTCCACTGAGAAGGCGCCACATTTAAAAAGAGAAACTGGAAACAACACATGCTGGAGAAGCGGCGGAGAAAAAGGAGCCTCTGACACCGCCGGTGGGCGCGCAAACTGGTCCACCCACTCTGGGCAGCTGTGTGGAGGGTCTTCACAACACTGAAAATGGGTCTACACAGGATCCGGCGTTCCACTCCTAGGAATCCACCAAAGGGACAAAAAAACCCAGGAAACCCGAACTGCTGTGTTCAGTGCAGCCCTAGTTATAACAGCCGTGACGTGGAAACAACTCATGCCAGAAAATAGACGAATGGATCAACACGCTGTGGTACAGATACACCACGGAATATTGCTCAGCAATCAGAAAAGACACATTCATGCCACTGGTGGCGATAGAGATGGAGCTGCAAGGGGTGATGCTACCACAATAAGGCAGGAGAAAGATCAACATCAGGTGGTTTCACTCACATGCGGAAAATAGAGAAATGGAACAAAAGGGAGAGAACAAGACAACCCTAGCAGGCTGACCAAGACCTGAGGCACCCCGCGGGGAGGGGGAGCGAGGGGGGTGCACAGAGGGGAGGGAAGAGCCCAAGGGATTATGGTGATGGGGCGGGGGGCTATTTTGGTGGGAGCACCATGGGGACCACCCCTGAGGGG
This sequence comes from Talpa europaea, assembly GCF_964194135.1. Classification (NCBI taxonomy): domain Eukaryota; kingdom Metazoa; phylum Chordata; class Mammalia; order Eulipotyphla; family Talpidae; genus Talpa; species Talpa europaea. Next base: position 49,313 of record NW_028167999.1, read on the forward strand.
AGACACCAGTAACTAAAAAAATGAACAACGATGCAAGAAAAGAAAACAAAAGAGAGATGGTTTTTAAGGACAGGGAAGACCCGAAGACAATATAAATCAATAAATGCTCTAAAGGGGTCTCACCTGAGCACTGCGGAGGCACTGCCGAGGCCTCCCCTCATCCGTGGTTCTAGATCTCAAGGAATTGTCTCTGGCCTCTGCAGCAAAGAAGCCTGCTGTGTGAGAGTAATTAGAAAAATGCTATTTTTATTTTTAAATATTTATTTATTTATACAAGAACCGGGGGAGAGGCCAGAGGTGCGGGGGTGAGAGGAGTCACCAGAGACAGAGTGGGGAACAGAACTGGCAGATGATGGAAATCCACGGCTGAGGGGGGCAGCGGGGAGACGGGGAGGTCTGCTGCGCCCTGAGGGCTGCTCCTGACCCGCGGGGGTGGACCCGTCCTGCAGGGGCTGCCAGAGCTGGGGATCTCCATCTGTACCCCCCTGTCCCCCAGGAAGCCTATGAATATGACCTGAAATGGTCCCCAGTTCTCACGGGGAAGCTGAGCACGATCTCAGCTGTAGGAGAGATGGCGCCGCCATGGGGATCACGATGGCGAGACCTCACTCAGGGCAACGACCTCCCGCCCCAGGACGCTGCGGGGGCTCCTGACCCCAGCTCCCCCTGCCTGGGCAGCAGCTGCCACCCCGTCCCGGTGCCGCCCCCCGCCAGGGCCTCTCCACCCACCCTCAGCAGAGGCAGCACCGCTCAAGGCCCCACCCCGCCCGGAACCCTGGATTTCCACTTGCTGCATCCCCAGGACTCCCAAACCCTCTGAGCACGCCCTGGCCCTGGCCATACTCGCTGGGGACTAGAGGGTCACCTGCACCCTCCGCTCCCACTAACAACCCCAGAAGCAGCCTGGGCGGAGGGTTGAGGTCACTTGTCAGGGAGGCTACCCCAATCTAGCCACAGGCAGACAGTGACCACGTCCACAGCCAGGAAATGCAAATAGGCACCCCCAACCCCCGCTGTCACCTCAACACCCGCAAGACCTGGACAACCTGCATCCCTGATGGGTAAAAGCCCGCACCTGCCCCAGCTGACCTGAGAAACCCCAGGCTCAGCCCCTGAAGGAGGGAGGCTGAAGGTGAACCAGGAGGGACCCTGAAGGTGAACCAGGCCCCACCCTTCCACTGTGAAGCCTCAAAAGTGACAATTTCAGAACCGTGGGTAGGGGCCTCCAGAAACCCCCAACACCCTCTACTCCCTGTCTTCTCAGTATGTGCTTCACAACCAGTGCAAGCCCTGGACAACCCGCATCCCTGATCAGAAAAGCCCGCACCTGCGGGAAAAGCCCGCAACGCTCCTTACTGCAGTATTTCTCTTCAGATATTTCTCCACAGAGGCCTGTCTTCTCGCCAGAATCTGCTTTCAAGGGTGTCACTTCTCAGATATTTCGCCTCAACACTCCTTACTAAAGTATTTGCTCTCAGATTTTCTCTTCGGAGGCGTATCTTCTCAGAACCTGCTTCCCAACGGGTAATTTCTCCTCAGATATTACTCAACACTCCTTACTGCAGTATTTCTCCTCAGATTTTCTCCTCAGAGGCCGGTCTTCTCCTCAGAATCTGCTTCCCAAAGTGTCATTTATTGTCAGATACCTCCTCTTAAATCCTAACTAGAGTATTTCTCCTCAGTTTTATCTCCTCAGATGTCTGTCTTCTCAGTATTTGCTTCACAACGTGTGATTACTCCTTAGACACTTCTCCTCAATAATCCTTACCGCAGTATTTCTCCTCAGATTTTTTTCCACTAGGCCTGTCCTCTCTGCAGAATCTGCTTCCCAGGGTGTCATTTCACCTCAGATATTTCTCCTCAACACTCCTTACTACAATATTTCTCTTCAGATTTTCTCCTCAGAAGCCTGTCTTCTCAGAATCTGCTTCCGAGGGGGTCATTTCTCCTCAGATATTCCTCCTCAACACTACTTACTGCAGTATTTCTCCTCAGATTTTCTCCTCAGAGGCCTGTCTTACCAGAATCTGCTTCCCAACGTGTCATTTCTCCTCAGATATTCCTACTATAGTATTTCTCCACAGATTTTCTCCTCAGAGGACTGTCTTCGCCTCAGAATCTGCTTCCCAGGGGGTCGTTTATCCTCAGATATTTCTCCACAACACTCCTTACTACAGCATTTCTCCTCAGAGGTCTGTCTTCTCCTCAGAATGTGGTTCCCAATGTGTCATTTCTCCTCAGATATTCCTCCTCAACACTCCTTACTGAAGTATTTGTCCTCACTTTTTCTCCTCAGAGGCCTGTCTTCTCCTCAGAATCTGCTTCCCAGGAGGTCATTTCTCCTCAGATATTTCTCCTCAACACTGCTTACTACAGTATTTCTCCTCAATTTTTTCTCCTCAGAGGCCTGTCTTCTCCTCAGAATCTGCTTCCCAGGGGGTCATTTCTCCTCAGATATTTCTCCTCAACAGTCCTTACTGCAGTATTTCTCCTCACTTTTTTCTCCTCAGAGGCCTGTCTTCTCCTCAGAATCTGCTTCCCAGGGGGTCATTTCTCCTCAGATATTTCTCCTCAACAGTCCTTACTGCAGTATTTCTCCTCACTTTGTTCTCCTCAGAGGTCTGTCTTCTCCTCAGAATGTGCTTCCCAACGTGTCCTTTCTCCTCAGATATTTATCCTCAACAGTCCTTACTGCAGTATTTCTCCTCACTTTGTTCTCCTCAGAGGCCTGTCTTGTCCTCAGAATGTGCTTCCCAATGTGTCATTTCTCCTCAGATATTTCTCCTCAACACTCCTTACTGCAGTATTTCTCCTCACGTTTTTCTCCTCAGAGGCCTGTCTTCTCCTCAGTTTGTGCTTTCCAATGTGTCATTTCTCACCTGATATTTCTCTGCAACACTCCTTACTACAGTATTTCTCCTCAGTGTTTTCTCCTCAGAGATCTGTCATATCAGTATTTGCTTCACAACATGTCATTACTCCTCAGACACTTCTCCTCAATAATCCTACTGCAGTATTTCTCCTCGGATTTTTCTCCACTAGGCCTGCCTTCTCGTCAGAATCTGATTCCAACAGTGTCATTTCTCCTCAGATATTTCTCCTCAACAAGAATTACTGCAGTATTTCTCCTCAAATTTTTCTCCTCAGAGGCCTGTCTTCTCCTCAGTTTGTGCTTCCCAATGTATCATTCTCCAGCAGGACAGCGAGTCTGGGTTGCGTCGTGGAGAGAGAAACCCTGTCCCCAGAGGAACGGGACCCTGGTGACACCATCCGTGTGTCCTGACACGGAAGCCGCGTCTCCACCGTCCTCCTGATTCCAGCTCCCCAGACCCTCCCGGGGCAGGTTCAAGCGCGAGGGCAGAGACGAGGCTCAGAGACAACCAGAAAGTCTCGGTGATGGTCACAAAGATCAGAGCATTTTCCTCCAAAGTGGGAATGAATGACGTGCAGAGATGGAGTGAGCTCCGCACCCGCCACCCCACAGCCACCGTCACAGCAAGAGGGAAAAGCTGAGACAGTCACGCGAAGCTCAGGAATAAGACACGGACGTCACGGTCACGGGGGTCACTCAGCTCCATCCCGGTAATCGGAAAGAAAAAGGCCAAGGGGGCAACACCTGACAAAGACAACACAAAAAAGAGAATCTCAGGCCCAGAGCCCTCGTGATCACTGATGGGAACATCCTCCCAAAGTCCTCGCCAGCAGGACCCGACCTGCGTCCCAGGGACCGTCCCCAGGATCACGGGGACTCCTCCTGGGCACGGGCCTGGTTCCTCATCCGAGAGAGCATCAGTGTATCCAACACGGCAACAAAGAGGAACACGCAACCCCAGGATCACATCAACAGATGCTGGAAAGTGCTCGAAACAGTCCAACCCTCATGTGTGGTGCAGGCCCTGGACGCCCTCGGGGGGAGGAACAGACCTTCACATGGTGAGAGCATCCGTGACCAGCCACCGCCTGTGGGATGCTCAGGGCGACACGCTGAGGCCCTTCCTGGGAGGTCGGGAGCAAGGCAGGGACGTCCTCTCTCCCCTGCCCTTCAGGAAACTGGGCAGAAGACCCGGGTCTCTCGGCGTCCAGCGGACACGATCCTCCGCACAGGGAGAGCAAAAGCAACCCGAGAGGCGATGGTCAGATCCTGAAGGGCCGCGCGGGGCCGGGATGCAGGGTGAGCACAGCCCCCAGAGGCGCCACCCCAGGGCGTGCGTGAGTGGGAGGGGAGGGTCCAGCTCCGGTCACGGTCTCGCCCGAGGTGGAGATTGCCGGGAGGCAGCGGGGCAGGCGGGGAGGACAGTGCAGTGACCAAGTCAGCCCGTCACGTACAGACACGCCCAGGACAGAGAGACATGGACGCGCTCGTGGACTCGTGTGGGGGCAGATTCGTGTTATTATTATGGCCACGCGGCGCCCCTGTGGGTTCCTGGCCATGTCCGAGAACACAGAGCACCGTGGACAGGGCACAGAGCAGTTATCCAGTGTCCAGGAGGGCCTCGCTGGTGGCACAAGGGGCTGAGCACCGCACTATGAAGCTGTCAACAGCCTCTGCTGCATGAGTTGTGTTCCCGGCCATCCAGGGACTTACCCACATGGTGCAGACGACCTCTCCTGTCTCCCCACGGCTCCCTCAGCAGTGTCTCTCACTCAGGCTGCCTGTTCTGCTTTCCACTCTCTCTCTGGTGGGTCCACTCACCCCCGCATCTCTGACCTGTGCCCCAGATCTTATATGCATAAATAAATAAATCTTTTAAAAAAAAGTACATGGATACATAAGGCCGTGAGGAGACAAAACAATCTCGAGAGGAGAGAAGACACTAAAGGCCTCACCTGGGAGAAAAAGAGCTGGACATTCCACACACAGCTGGAGGAGGGAGATTTCTTCCTGGACCCGTTGCTGGAAGATCCACAGACTTACTGTGTCCCCATAAAACACACCAGAACCTCACAGACATGGAGCAAAGTTTGAATGAATTTTATCCAAAACACACAAGACGCTGAGCAGCAACAGTCCTGGGAACCCGGGAGACTCTGCAGAGAAGGGTCCACCCGAGAGCTCTTGTGGCGGGTGCCCCCGTCACAGACACCAGAGGTCAGGCCAGGAGACCCGGGACCCCCAGAGCTGACCAGGGGCCTTTCAGACAGGGAGTCCGGTCTGGCCAGGACAGACACACACACAGAGTCCTCAGACCCCGGTCCTCGCCAGCTCCCAGGAGGCAGGACCCTTGGTGAGGAGTCACCACCAGACTCATGGGGGCCCTGGAACCTGGTGACAGGGGTCGGGACACCACAGTGATCTGATCCTACTGGGTCTCCAGACCAGAGCAGACAATCAGTTGTTCTGACACATTTCAAAGGCACAGACGTTATCAAACATTGCAGTGGGGGAGTGACCCCAGGAAGGACCTGAGGACAGAAGGATGGACACCCACTAGGAGAGGGCAGGGGTCATCCTGGACGGCAGGTCCAGCCTGGAGGTCACGTCCCTGTCCATGTCCCCCACAGCCACGAGCTGAGTCCAGGGCTGTGAGCTCGGAGCGCCCCCTGGTGGTGGGCTTGGGTGCTGCCACCTCCTGTCCTGCAGGGTCTGTGTCTGGGCCACACCTGCCCCTTCCCATGTCCCCCAGGTGAGGGTCTCGTCCCTGGGGGGGTCTCATCTGTGCACAGACAGAGTCACCTCCTCCTCTGGTGACAGTAGCACCTACTGGAAATTAACTTTGAATGTAAAGTCCAAAATCCTGTAACATGTGGGACCATCCCAGCTCCACTGACCAGCTACTGGGTTAGTGACAAGAATAGTTAATTATATTCTACCCAAAGACTGCGGACCTAGAGTCACAACCACAGGATCCTGTGGACCCACCAGCACCGAGCACAGGGGAATTTGACGGGGTCAAGACCACAGCATGAGCATGAAAGAGCCAAATAAATAATCGGACATTATCCCTGGAAGGGGGTGGCAGGAGCGGGAAGCAGTGACCTAGCGCCATGTCCTGACGGGCTGTGTCTGTGTTTGCAGGTGTCCAGGGTGAGGAGCAGCTGGTGGAGTCTGGGGGAGACTTGGTGCTGCCTGGGGGTTCCCTCAGACTCTCCTGTGCAGCCTCCGGATTCACCTTCAGCAACTACTACATGAGCTGGGTCTGCCAGGCTCCGGGGAAGGGGCTTGAGTGGGTTGTGCATATCAGTGATGGTGGCAGCACATGGTACGCAGACTCCGTGAAGGGCCGATTCACCATCTCCAGAGACAACGCCAAGAACTCGCTGTATCTGCAAATGAGCAGCCTGAGGCGCGAGGACACGGCCGTGTATATCTGTGCAAGAGACACAGTGAGGGGAGCGGGTGTGAGCCCAGACACAAACCCTGCAGGACGGGGGGCGGGGCTGGGGGCCCACCGGGTGTGTCAGGACCCCAGGGGCCCAGGAACACCGGGAGGCCCAGGAGGCTCAGAGCTCAGAGCACAGCCTGGGAGCAGGTGCAGGGGTGGGGGCAGGGGCTTCCTGTCTGGGGCTCCCTCTGCAAGACCCCAGCTCCCCAGGGCACCATTGCTCTCCTCTGAGAGGCTCCTGCTCCCCACAATCCTGGGGAGCCCCAAGGAGGAGGTGACCCTGTCTATGCACAGGTGAGACCCCCCAGGGACGAGACCCTCACCTGCTCTCACACAGGGGATGCTCCAGAGTCTGCAGATGGCGGGGTCTCAGGGGTGAACCCCGGGTCCCTGAGAAGCTGCTGCGTCACTGACACAGTCTGTCCCTTGCAGACATGGACCCCACAGGCTCGAGTGCTGTGTGTCCAACAAGACAACCCAACAGCCAGGGGAAGAAATAGTCAAAACTTAGCCGACATAATGAAGCAGAAGGAAAAACAGCTGTGAATACTCCACACACCCCAACGCTGGCTCTTTGAAAACACAAACACGATGAACAAACTCCACCCGGCTCCCCCCGAGAGAGAGAAAATGCTGACACGCGGACCCTCAGGGAGGAGGAGACACTCGACCAGACGCAGCCGCGGGCAGAGGACCCCGGGGCTCCCCTCGACAGTCCTGAGCAGACGGCGCGGCCCGAGGGCGGACTCGCTCTCAACCCCTCACGAGCAGCCCGGCCGACAAATTGGCGCAGAGACGCGCACACGGCAGCCGCGGGCGGGACCCGAAGCGCCGTCGGGACACCCTGGCCCAGAGATGGTCCGGACGCTTCCAGCGACTCCACCAGGCCCCAGGGAGCTCATGGCGACCTGGGAAACTCTTCCAGTCAAGAGAGAAGGAGCCCCCCGAATTCGTGGGTGAGTCCCCGTCACACTCACCCCCGACCCAGACACACAGCCCGGAGAAGAGGCCGCAGACCAGGTCGCGGGGAGCGCGGCGGGACACCCCGGAGTCACAGATGCCCGAACCCCACAGGGACGCGGGGGTCACACCCCACCCAGGGCCGTCGTCCAGGGACCCGGGCAGCTCCGAGTCCGGGAACCAGCCCCGCCCGTCACCACGGCAACCGAGAACATCAGAAGCCGGGACCCTGGCCATGGACGCCAAGCGGGGGGCAAAGTCATCACCGACGGGAGGAGCCCTGAGCTCGTGCGCAGGAGCAGCGTCCGGGACGACCCCGACACGCCAGCCCAGGTCCCGTGGGGGCAGCCGGGCCCGTCCACTCTGCGTGGACACCCCTGGGCGCCCCTCCCACTCTGGCGCAGCACCGGACGCCTGGCCGGGCAGAGGCGAGGACACGGGGGGACGGTTGGGCAGCCGTGAGCGCGTCGCCCTCTGCGATGACACAAGGAGGGGCGGCAAGAACCTGCGGCTCCTGGGGACGGAGGCCCCCGCACCCATTTGGTCACTTGGGGCCAAAGCCCAGCACAGCGCCGGCTCCGTGCGGACCATGCGAGGGCCCAGGAGCAGGCCCTGACCCTGCACCTCGCTGCCCGGGGGCTGGTGCTGTGGCGGGGGACAGGGCCCTGCAGGGGTGCTCGGGAGCCTGTGTGCATGGGGGTCACTTTGCACCCGGAGCTGACCCTGAGCAGAGAGGCCCGCGTGGCTCCAGCCCCTTCCCGTCCTGGCGACGGGCCGAGCGGCCGGGACAGTCCGTCTAGGGGGACACTCGCAGGCAGGGGCTAGCGACATGCGGGGAGCTGGCCACAGGGTTCACGTCTGATTCTCCCGGGGCGGGTGGACGGCGGAGACTAGGTGACCAGGTTCCCCTCACCTCTTAGCTCGCCCTCCAGGATACCCACCTGTGCCGGCCGGGCTCTGTCTCCTCCGGGGATGGTGGTCTGGATCCCGTGACCTGTCAGGGTTACCCCTTTCCTTTTGGCATTTGTGTCTCTGATGGATTTGGATTGAATTGGTGGCACTTGCGGGTGCCCACATGATCTTCTGTCACGCGTGCAAATCCAGGTGTCCATGGCGGGGCTGGAATCAGGTGGGCCACATCCCCTGATAGAGGCCTGTAGGGTTTCTTGGCTGTGCATTAAATCTCTGGCCTGATCTGGGCCAGGGTGTCCCGACGGCACTTCTGGTCCCTCCTGCGGCTGCCGTGTGCACGTCTCTGCAGGTGTGCGTGTGGGGGAGGGACCCTCACCTGAGGTTCATCTTCCTGGTGCATCATTTAGGTGTGAACAAAGGAAAAGAGAGGACAGAAAATTATAGAAATGAAATATTCTAGGTCTGTTCAAGGGGGAATGACATTCGTGATATATTTCGAGTGAAGAGGAGGAGAGGCCGCAGCAGACACCTGGAAAGAGGCTCACCTGGGCCGCTCACCTGGTATTGGCAGTGGAGTGAACAGCAGGTGCTGAGGAGCCTTCACAGGTCTGCGTACCTTGTGCTACCACCAATAGGATTAATGTATGCAACCCACTCAAGCCCCTTCCCTGGAACCTGGCGGACCCAGTTCATGTGGTAGCTGCTGAAGGTGAATCCGGAGGCTGCACAGGAGAGTCTGAGGGTCCCCCCAGGCGGCACCAAGTCTCCCCCAGACTCCACCAGCTGCGCCTCACCCTGGACACCTGCAAACACAGACACAGCCTGTCAGGACATGGCTCTCGCCCACTGCTTCCCCTCCTGCCCCCCCTCAGGGATCCTGCCCCCAGGAATCACCCCCTAGAAGAGCCACGAGCAGCAGCCAGCTCAGCCCACGCTCCATGGCGAGTGTCTGCGTCCGTGCTGACCCGAGTGGACCCTGGGTGCGGGCTGGGCTCCTGTGCGGGCTGCAGGGCGGGCCGGGCTGGTTTTCAGCGGCAGGGGACGCCCTATTTGCATGTGTCCTGCTATATAGCAGCTCTGGCTGGGTCTGGGCAGAGGAGCCGGGGAGGGTCCTGGGACGTGGGGTCATGACACACGATGAGCAGGTCCCTTATTAGGGCCAGAGCTGGTGACCCTGAGCCCCTATTACTTGCTGGGACGCAGGCCCAGGGGCTGGTGCCCACACGTGCTCTGTGGGGTCTTTATATGTCTAGTATCACTCAGTCTTTTGTCAGTCATTTCATTTGCCAACAATTTCTCCAGTCTGTGAGCAGCCTCTTGGTTTTACTGATATTTTTTTCATTGAGAAGAATCTTTTATTGGACAGAAGCCATTTGTGTACATTTATTTTCTTCTCTTCCCATTGGAGCTCGTCCACCCATATCACAGCAGCTGATGTCAGGGTGTGTGTTGAATGTTTGCATCACGCAGCGCCGCGGTTGTCCAGTTACTTGTTCAGTATTTGGTCTCACTCCATTTGCAGTTTTACGTCTAAACGCGTATTTCAGCAATGGCCACATGCGTGGACGCCAGCCTTGAGCACATGAGAAGAATCTACCGGGGTCAGCCAACGAGATTCCTAACTTCAGGGGTCACCCCATGCCTGGAACTTTGGCAGACACATGAGTAGCCTGGCCCTCACCACGGGGGTGTGTGGGGTTGCTGCGGCCTGTGGGGATGTGGGTGTCAGGACGCCTGAGGGGGCCCAGGGCAGGATGCAGACGGGGCTGCCCAGACCCAGCCCTGGTGCTGATCGTGTCCTTCACTCCTGGGCTTTCGGGCTGGCTGGGCCGGGAGAGGCGGAGGAGGAGAGAGACCCAATCTCCGCTCTGGGGCGGGAGGGCTGCGCCTCATGACGCCTGTTTCCTGGCCGGTCCGTGTGAAGGTGAACGTCAGAGAGAGGGTCGGACCCAACCTGGGGTGTCCAGGCCCCGCACGTCCTCTCCCCGGGGGGGAGTCTGCGGGGGACGCGGGAGAAGAGAAAGGAGTCTCAGGGGAAACAGGCTCCTGCTCCCCGCGGGCGTGTCTGTGAGTCAGGAGAGTCTCCACGTGCCCGGAGTTGGGTTCTCTGGACTCTCGGGGAGACAGTTCCAAGCGTGGGGGGCAGGAGGAACCTCAGGGACGCGCAGAGCACTTTAGCGACGAATTGCAAAGAATTAGAGTAGAAATTCCCTCAACAGGGGAATGAAGCAACTTGCACAGATGTTCTGAGAACGGCAGGTGACACCCCCACACCAGCCCCACGTCCACGGGAGAAGCTGAGTCTCCCTCTCAGACCAGACGGGACGGGACGGCACGTCCACGGTCTCCTGTCCCTCAGCCTCATCCTGGGCGTCCCATGGGAGCGTCTGGGTGAGAAAAGACTCCAAGGAACCAGACTGGCCCCCGCACACCGCGGCCGTCACCCCCACAGAGGACACGCTCACCCCCAGGGAGACCAGGGGATTCCACCAGAGGAAACTGTCGAGCATCACAGTGACATCCTCGTGGGGCAGGAGAAGGAGGAACACACAGAACACGGGGAATTCTGCTTGCGGGCACCTGTCAGGAGACAGGGAGGGTGGAGAACACCCCACCTGCCGTCACCCCAGAACAAGGTGACCCCGGGTGACATGGGGGGGCAGGACCCGCACAAGGAAACGGAGAGACTCTGTCGTGAGGACGTAAGAGACGAGGCCTGGGGAGTCCTGGGCCCTGCGACGAGCACTGACCGCGTGGAAAGGGCCCCGGCCCCCGTGCGCTCCGGGGACCACTGCAGTCTCTGGGAGGGGACATGTGGCAGCTTCTGCCCCTGTGGCAGCCTCTGCTGCTGACGCCAGTGAGCATGCTGGACAACGGGTGGCTGTTACTCAAACACAGAAAGTCAGAGTACATCAGACCCCTTCCCCGGTGCGCTGGACTGGACAGCCAATGACTGCTAAGATCGGGGCAGACTACAGAAGGCACTGGCGGCACATGTGTCTGCGACTCCTGACGACCTAAGACAGGCGCAGTCCCCGAGGGGAATCATAAAAACCCCTTCTCTGGCCTTATAAGAAGATGGCTGATGCCGTTGTATTCCAGCTGACACTGCCCAGCTTGCCGAGACCACACCGCTCATCTTTAACTTACCACTCAATAGCTTTGTGCTTCACTGCCCAGTTGCTGCCTTAAACTGGGTTGACTACTTACAGGAAATGCTTAAGAATCTAAATGTGAGAAATAGCTGTTGTGATTTTATAATAGTAAATTTAATCAACAGAAATAGTCACAAGTAATAGTAAAGAAATATCCATATTATAGTATATAAATAATACACAATGAAGATGGAAAACTAATAGTTGAATCAATGTTTAAACTAAGGTTAATAGCGAAGACCTGAGGGTCAAGAACGGTTTAGGATGAAGGGACCTCTTGCTGTGGTCTCGGTAGGAACTTGAACTATTGATGGTTGCACATGAATGGAATCTAGAAATGGTGCGTATTGTTTTTTGTTATGTTTCACTGCATGTAATAATCTGATGTATAATCAACCACATACTGTGAAAAATAATCTTATGTAATGGTCAAAAAAAATGTATAAAAGAGAAGGTTCATTCCAGCAAATTACACTCAGATTTTCACTCTCTGAGAGTGTCTGTGTGTCATTTCTTTCTTTGTGTCCTTCGCCCGAATCCTTCGACCACCTCGTGCTCGTCCTCGCCCAATCCCTGAGATTGCCTCCATCTCCCCGCCGCTGCAGGGCTAGTCCGCGGCAACAGGGGCACAGGGTCAGGACGCAGCGTCCCACGAACCTGATCTGGCCGTCAGGGGCGCAGGCCCCGAATCGCAGCGTCCCCCAATTTGGTCCTGGCCTTCGGAACGGAGGCAGACAAGCGAGGGGGAAGTCTCCACCGCTGGGTTGTGCCTAGGATTCGGGCACCGAGTCTGGACAGGAGTCCCCAGACCCAGGGTCTAGGTGTAACGGGAGTCGGCTGACGTGGGCCACGGCTTACGGAACAGCCAACCAAGGTAGGGGGTCAGGAGAGGAGCCGGATAGCCAGAGGCGAGGGCCTCCCAGGAAGGAGGGTCAGGCAGTGACTTACCCCAAGGATCAAGCCGGTGGTGGGTGTGAGGCATCTGCAACGGAGAGGAGAGCCCCAGGGACGAGAAAGCGGCCCCGGCGCCAGGGGACACGGCCTTCCAGGGTTTGTGGCCCCAAGATGAAAGGTTCGGCGCGGTAAAGAAAAGGAGAGCCAGGCTAAGTTTCTCAAAGGGAGGGAAAGTTTATTGCGCCCCGGGCGGACCTCACGCACCCAAGGTGGGGGTCAGTGAAGCCGTGCGCGTTGTTAGGGGGAAGCAGGGTTTTATAGGGTAAGGAGGGGTCAGGTGGGAAGTTGGGTTCATATGGCGGGAAAATATTTGTTGGGCGGAGGTAGTTTCATGGGGCAGGTGGAGGTTCTTTGTCTGAGAAGAGACTCATAGGGGGAGGGGGGAGGCTCACTGCCTGAATCCTCCAGGGAGGTATCTGCATTCCTGCCCCAGGTGTGCTTCCTGGTTGGCTTCTGCATCCTGGCCTCCTGCATGGACCTTTCACCCTCCAGCTGCCAGGGTCTCTTCTAAACACGGGTTCAGGGCTCAGCTCCCGGGGCCTGGATCCAGGACCCTCATCAGTAGTCCCCACCAGCCATCCTGGGGGACACTGGGACCTGGTGTCAGGGGTGTGGACACCACAGTGATCTGATCCCACTGGGTCTCAGGACCAGAACAGACAATCAGTTGTTCTGACACATTTCAAAGGCACAGAAGTCATCAGCAGATGCACTAGGGGAGTGACCCCAGGCTGCACCCGAGGAGGACAGAGGGATGGACACCCACTAGGAGAGGGCAGGGGTTGGCCTGGAGGGCAGGTCCAGGCTGGAGGTCCCGTCCCTGTCCATGTCCTCCCACAGCCATGAGCTGAGTCCAGGGCTGTGAGCTCGGAGCGCCCCCTGGTGGTGGGCCTGGGTGCTGCCCCCTCCTGTCCTGCAGGGTCTGTGTCTGGGCGACACCTGCCCCTCCCCGAGTCCCCCCAGTAATAGTAAGTAACAGACACCTGCACAGGTGAGGGTCTCATCCCTGGGGGCTCTCACCTGTGCACAGACAGAGTCACCTCCTCCTTGTGGTTCCCCAGGAATGTGGGGAGCAGGAGCCTCTCAGAGGAGAGCAATGTTGCCCTGGGGAGCTGGGGTCTTGCAGAGGGAGCCCCAGACAGGAAGCCCTTGCCCCCACCCCTGCACCTGCTCCCGGGCTGTGCTCTGAGCTCTGAGCCTCCTGGGCCTCCCGGTGTCCCTGGGCCCCTGGGGTCCTGACACACCTCAGTGGACCCCCAGCCCCGCCCCCCGTCCTGCAGGGTTTGTGTCTGGGCTCACACCCGCTCCCCTCACTGTGTCTCCAGCACAGAAATACACGGCCGTGTCCTCGGGCCTCAGGCTGCTCATTTGCAGATACAGCGAGTTCTTGGCGTTGTCTCTGGAGACGGTGAATCGGCCCTTCACGGAGTCTGCGTAGTATGTGCTACCACTACTAGGATAAATTCGTGCAACCCACTCAAGCCCCTTCCCCGGAGCCTGGCGGACCCAGTGCATATTGTAGTTGCTGAAGGTGAATCCGGAGGCTGCACAGGAGAGTCTGAGGGACCCCCCAGGCGGCACCAAGTCTCCCCCAGACTCCACCAGCTGCTCCTCACCCTGGACTCCTGCAAACACAGACACAGCCCGTCAGGACATGCCTCTCACCCACTGCTTCCCCCTCCTGCCCCCCTCCTCAGGGATCCTGCCCCCAGGAATCACCCCCTAGAAGAGCCACGAGCAGCAGCCAGCTCAGCCCACGCTCCATGGCGAGTGTCCGCGTCCGTGCTGACCCGAGTGGACCCTGGGTCGGGCTGGGCCCCTGTGCGGGCTGCAGGGCGGGCCGGGCTGGTTTTCAGCAGCAGGGGACGCCCTATTTGCATGTGTCCTGCTATATAGCAGCTCTGGCTGGGTCTGGGCAGAGGAGCCGGGAGGGTCCTGGGACGTGGGGTCACGACGCACGATGAGCAGGTCCCTTATTAGGGCCAGAGCTGGTGACACTGACCCCTTGTTACTTGCTGTGTCACAGGCGCAGGTGCTGGTACCCCCACATGCATGTGTGTGATCAGTTGATGTCTTTCTGCTTCTTGAATTTCAGAGCAGTGATGATTATTGAGGAATAAATTTTCCAATATATCCTGTATTCTTTTATCCTCTCTAATTGTTGCTTGTGTTCTTATTTTTATGACATTTTGTTTTGGCAGTTTTCATTGAAAGAGTCTACAAAATATTTCTTGATCTGTGCTTTTTTGTTGCACACATTCAGGACATGTCTGCGCTCAGGGAAAACATGTTCTGTTCTCGGTCACCTCCCTGCGTTGCATCTTCTGTGTTTACATCTGTGTCCACGGCCCATGTATGTACCTGGAGAGGCTGTCGTCCTGCCAGGATGAGCTTCTCCGCAGGTGAAATCCAGGTGTCCCGTCCCCTTTCTGTCCAATCTCAGCCCGTGGTCTATTGTGTTGTGGTTGTTCCTGAGAAGCACAAGCTGGTGGCCGCGGACGGGACGGCCCATGGAGTTCCCTGCCATGAGCGGAGACTCGGGGTGTCAATGAATCTGCAGTGGGGGCGGCTGGGGGCGCATCGAGAGCAGCTCTGCCCCGCACTCTCCCAGCCCAGGCTTTTACGGAGGACAGGACCAAAGGGAAGAACATGGCGCACGGTTGCGTCTTTGCTGACACAGATGAACACGTTTCTGCTGAGGACAAGTTGTCCTGCTGAGCGGGGACATGCGCAGAAGCAGCACGTCCTCAGGGAGCAGGAGTCGGTTCTGGGAAGAAGTTCTGTTTGCAGAACCTCTGCTGTCCTGGACTCCCTGGGCAGAGTCAACAGGGGCTCCAACCACTCCAGCTCCCTGCAGGGCAGCAGCTCCCGACAGCTGACGGCGTGTCCGTGGGTCTGTCCTGGGCTTGTCTCTGTCCTTGGTCCTCGTGGCCTGCTCTGTCCTCAGCCCCTGGGGTCCTCCTCCCGGAGCTGTGCAGAGGCTGAGCGGGGCAGGGCCAGGCTCCAGCCTCGTCCCTCAGGGTGTGCTGACCTGGGCCTGGTCTCTCCACGGGGCTCTGGAGTGAGTCTGTCTCCACCCCCAGAGCATTAAATCATCCCCCGGGGAGCATCCCGGGGTCACATCCTTCAGTCCTTCTTCCCTTGTGTGTGGGCATCACCCACATAGTCAGTTTTATTCCATCTGTTCCTGTCACTTGTGCTGCTGCTGTCAGAGGCGGTTGCTGGCGTCTCTCAGGCGCTGAGGTTGGTCCTAGAAACAGCTCGTGACCCTGGGGACCCCGAGTCTGCACCTGAGTGACCGAGTCGGTGACCGGCAGCTCTAGGGAGACCTCAGGGTGCTCACCCTGAGACCTGGTCATCGGCAGCTTATGCGCGTCCCTGTCATGGGGACGCCTGTTGGTTGCTTCACCCCTAATTTCCTGGGCAGGTCCCCGGTTCCCTGTGGGTGACATGGAGCCAGCCGCTCGCTGCCCTGACGTCACAGGACGGGACGGTGCTTTCTCCTGCGATGAGGCCAGGACTGGACACGCCCAGGTGCCCTAACTCCAGGGAGTGGACGGCCTTCTGCTCGGAGGTGCTGAGTGTCTTCACCGTGAAATGCCCTGACCCCACCCCATGCTGTTTGCCCAGGGACAGGGGGTGCCCGTCCTACCCCTGCCCCCGCCTGGGGTCTCCCATGGCTGGAGGAGCTGCCCCTCGTAGCCTCCAAGGGAGGTCGCTCCTGGCTGCAGACCTGCCGGGAGCTGCTGTGCAGAGAGCTGGGTCAGGACGCTGTGCTGCTGCGGGAGGCGGGTCAGAGGGGCGACCAGGATACTGACTGGAGGAGGAAGGTCTCGGGGGCTCAGGCTGCCGTCCAGGGGGATGAGACTCAGGAAGGGCTGGGGAGCAGTAAGGACAGAGCCGCATGCAGTGGGGATCCCATGGTCAGCTGTGATGTGGGCGGGTAATGAAGGGGGAGGGGTCAGGGACTGTCGGGGGCAGAGGTGCTTCCCCTGGACATGGAGTGAAGCTTCCTTTGGCCTTGTTGGGGCATCTCTGGAGCAACCTGGGGTTGGATGATTAGGATTATGATGAGCACATCTGGGGTCGCTCAGGCGAGGCTCCTCCTTCCTCTCTGGTTGGGGCTGGTTTTTCGAGCATCACAGTGACATCCTCGTGGGGCAGGAGAAGGAGGAACACAAGGAACACGGGGGAATTCTGCTTGCGGGCACCTGTCAGGAGACAGGGAGGGCGGAGAACACCCCACCTGCCATCACCCCAGAACAAGGAGACCCCGGGTGACATGGGGGGGCAGGACCCGCACAAGGAGACGGTGAGACTCTGTCGTGAGGACGTAAGAGGCGAGGCCTGGGGAGTCCTGGGCCCTGCGACGAGCACTGACCGCGTGGACAGGGCCCCGGCCCCCGTGCGCTCCGGGGACCCCTGCAGTCTCTGTGAGGGCACAGTGGCCCCTTGACAGGACACAGAAGGACAATTGTCACTTCACAGGGGCAGAGGAGGCTTGGAAGAGGCCAAACCCTCCTGAGAGAAAGAGAAAATAAAGGCCTCCCCGGGAGACACAGAGCTGGGAACACCCTGAGTCAGCATGGAAGAGGGAACAGCGTCCGTGGGCACCGGACCCCAAAGTCCGCACGGTCCCC
This sequence comes from Talpa europaea, assembly GCF_964194135.1. Taxonomy (NCBI): domain Eukaryota; kingdom Metazoa; phylum Chordata; class Mammalia; order Eulipotyphla; family Talpidae; genus Talpa; species Talpa europaea. The sequence goes on from NW_028167999.1 coordinate 66,257, forward strand.
CGTTCCTGAAACACAGTGTCCTTCTTCACGGGGCAGGAGCAAAGTTTCGTGAGGTTCAGCGAGAAACACACACGACACTGAGCAGCAACAGTCCTGGGAACCCGGGAGACTCTGCAGAGAAGGGTCCACCCGAGAGCTCTCGTGGCGGGTGCCCCCGTCACAGACACCAGAGGTCAGGCCAGGAGACCCGGGACCCCCAGGGCTGACCAGGGGTCTTCAGACAAGGACTTGGGTCTGGCCAGGACACAGACACATGCAGTGTCCTCAGACTCCCAGTCCTCACCAGCTGCCAGGGGACCATCCCCACATGCGGTCAGGGCTCAGCTATCGGGGCCATGATCCAGGACCCTTGTTCAGGAGTGACTACTGGCCTTCCTGTGGCCCCTTGGTCCTGGTGACAGGGGTGTGGACACCAGGGTGATCTGATGCCACTGGGTCTTGGGACCAGAACAGGCAATCAGTTGTTCTGACACATTTCAAAGGCACAGATGTTATCAACACATTGCTCTGGGGGAATGAGCCCAGGATAGACCTGAGGTGGACAGAGGGATGGACACCCTCTAGGAGAGGGCAGGGTCTGCCTGGACGGCAGGTAAATGGTAAAGGTCACATCCCTGCCCATGTCCCCCCACAGCCATGAGCTGAGTCCAGGGCTGTGATCTCGGTGCGCCCCCTGGTGGTGGGCCTGGGTGCTGCCCCCTCCTGTCCTGCAGGGTCTGTGTCTGGGCCACACCCGCCCTCCCCGGGTCCCCCCAGTAATAGTAAGTAAAAGACACCTGCACAGGTGAGAGTCTCGTCCCTGGGGGGTCTCATCTGTGCACAGACAGAGTCACCTCCTCCTTGGGGCTCTCCAGGAATGTGGGGAGCAGGAGACTCTCAGAGGAGAGCAATGGTGCCCTGGGGAGCTGGGGTCTTGCAGAGGGAGCCCCAGACAGGAAGCCCCTGCCCCCCACCCCTGCACCTGCTCCAGGCTGTGCTCTGAGCTCTCAGCCTGCTGGGCCTCCTGATGTCCCTGGGCCCCTGGGGTCCTGACACACCCCAGTGGACCCCCAGCCCCGCCCCCCCATCCTGAAGGGTTTGTATTGAGACAAGTGCCTATAACTGCGCTATGACTAAGGAAGCCCCTGCCGTCAGCAGAGCACAGACAGAGCCTGGTGCTGGTGCCTACACATGCCCTGTGAGGTCTTCCTGAGTGAGTTTTATATATTTAGGTCAGTCCTTTGTCAGATGTGTTACCTGCAAATACTTTCTCCCATTCAGGAGGGAGACTTTTATTGTCCTGATAGTGTTTTTAATTGTATGGAAGCTTATTCATTGAATGGAACCCCTTATGTTTTCATTTATTTTTCTTCTCTTGCCACTGGAGACCAGTCAACAATATGCCACGGAAGCCAATGGCTGGTTGTTTGGTAAATTCACTTGTTCTGTTTCGCTGGCAGCCCGTGCACACGCTTAGCCGGGACAAACACCCACGTGCCCAAGGGCGGGAGTGGATCAGGCAAATGAGCCGCATGGATGCCTTAGCGCAGTGCCCAGCTATGAGGTGGGGCGATGCTCAGGGACCAGGTCTGACGAGAGGGACAAAGGCTGGACAGTCTCACTGACCGGTGGGTGAAGGTCCTACAGAACAGGGTCAGGCAAAGCCCAGCGACAGTCAGCTCTGCCCTCTGACTGCAGCACTGAAGAGCAGAGGGGGCTGCTGGGAGTGGGGCACGAGGGCCCCATGGATGTGCTGGGGCGGCCGGGCCGGGGCCGGGCTGGTGTGAAAGGCGCGTCTGTGTAGGCTTGACCTGTAGCCTGAGCAGATCCTCAGATGCAAACTTGCCCTGAGGCAGGACAGTTTACTCTTTGCCACATGCCGATGAGGGGCTTGAATGGACATGGGCGCCCTGTGGGTTTGCAGGGTCCCTTCAGCACGCGGACCCCTGAATGGGAGCCGCTCTGTCCCCTCATGCCGGCAGGCTCCCGAGAGGACGGCACACTGTTTGCCTCTGTCTTCCTCTCCCGCCGCCCTAAATGGGCAGAGGCACCGTCCATGCTGCAAACTCTGCTGACTCCCGATGAGCAGAGAGTGGTTTTCAGGAAAGCCAGGGCGGAGGCTGACGGTCTCCACCACCAGGACGGAGACTCCCCGGGGCCTGAGATGGTTGTCCCGGGGGCAGATCCCGAGTGGGACACCAGCAATGGGGGATGGTGATGTTAGAGCTGCGTGAAATATGTTTATTGGGTGGATGCAGCAAGGAAAAATTCAACAAAATGTGACACCTCGAACAGGGAGCTCATGAGGATCCATCAGCATTTCTTGAGAAAATCATCCAGACGTGTCCCTGCCACACGGACACCACCCAGATGCCCCAGAAGTGCTCGTCTGATCCAGACACGTGGGCTTTTGGGGGGGTCCCCCATTTTGGCTCCCCGCCAGCGCTCGGAGAGGGCCTTTGGGTTTCCAGGTCGGCGGATCGGGTAGGACGCATTAAAGACTTTATTTCCCGATTTTCTCCCTGAGTTGTACATTTTCCTTATTTCCTTTTCCCTTGTAAATAAACCTTTTATGAACCTGTTGTGTGTCCTGCAGTGGAGTATTCATAAGTCCCTTGTAAGCGAGCGGGTGAGGACCCACAGCCAGGCCACCCGCTCGATATCGGGGCTGTCCTACAACAGTTCTTGTGTGTGTGAATAAATAAAAAACTTTTAAAAAAAGCTCAAAACAAAAAGAAAACCACGGAACCCGCTGGTCTTCCCAGTAAGTCCACCGAACCTCAGGGCAACTCATCCCCGGGCATCTCTGTCTCTCCAAAAGCCACGGGAGGGATCGTGCCGCCAAGTACATGTATGAAGCCAACACGGTTCTGACACTGAGCGCAGACGAGGTCGTCACACCCAGAAGAGACGCTGCAGACCCGCGTCCTGAGAAGCACAGAGGAACAAGCCTCAGCGTGGAGTGAACAGCAGGTGCCGAGGAGCCTTCACAGCACCCAGGGGTGTTCACTCCAGGACACGGGAGGGATGGACGTGGACGGTCCGTCCAGGTCATTCTCCATCTCAGCAGATAGAGATGAAATCACGGACCAGATCAGCCGCTGCAGAGAAGGCAGCTGACGAGACTCACCCCGTTCATGGTCACGTCTCCCAGGGAGACGCGCGGAGGTGACGCCCCCACAGGAGGGAGACCGTGGGCCCAGCCCACCCAGCAGCACCTCAAGGGGAGAGACGGAGGCTTCTCCCCAAGGCCAGGCCCCGGCAGGGACGTCCGCGGGCCCCACACGGCTCAGCGTCCTGCGGGGAGACGGGAAGGATCCTCGTGTGAGAAGCGAGGGTGACGCTGCCCCTGTGGGCAGCAGACGTGGGGAGGGACACGGAGACCCCGATAGGCCCACAGAGACGGGGAGAAGCCGCGTCAGGGCCGTGACGTGCAGGCTCCAGACCCCGCGTGTGTGTGGGGAGGAGAGGGTTGAGGTGTTTGGCATGTCAGTCAGTGAGTTGATGTCTTTCTAGTTCTTGAGTTTTCAGAGTTGTGATGATTATTGATAATTAAATTTTCCAAAATATCCTGTTCTTTCATCCTCTCTAATTGTTGCTTGTGTTCTATTTTTATGACATTTGCTTTTGTAGAATGGACAGTTTTCATTTAAAAGTCTACAAAATAATTATGTCTTGAACTGGGCTTTTCTTTTGCACACATTAAGGACATGTCCGCGCTCACGGAAAACATGTTCTGTCTAGTTCACCTCTCTGTCTGTGGTCAGCGTCTCACCTGTGGGCAGGTGTGCACAGGGAGCAGTGTCAGGACACGTGACAGCAGGGAGGTGTGTGGTTAATGCCCATTTCTGTCCACTGCATGCAGTGGGGATCCCATGGTCAGCTGTGATGTGGGCGGGTAATGAAGGTGGAGGGGTCAGGGACTGTGTGGTGACAGCTGTGAGGCCTCAGCCCTCGTGGGGGATGAAGACTCAGGTGTGTGGGGGGGAGGGACACTCACCTGTGCCTATCTTCCCGGTGCATCATTCAGACGTGAACTAAAGAGAACTGAGGACACACAATATGGGGAAATGAAATGTTTTAGGCACTTGACAAGGGTAACTTGCATTCATGGTATTTATTTGTTGCCCCGACTTTTCACATGTGGAGGAAAACACGAGTCACAACTCACTTCCTGCTGAGGCCTCTGTTCAGGGCCTGGGAGGGACTCGGTGAGGGTGAGAAGGATTTGGAGGGTGTGACGGGGATGAGCTCTGCTTGGGGTCCTGTCCCTGGTGTCCAGTCAGGCTGGCCTTGGGGCGAGGGAGAGAGATGAAGGGAATGAACTGCTCTGCACGTGGCGGGGAGGGCTGTGCTCCTGGAACCTGGTCTCCCCGTCAGGGTCGTCTGAGTGGGGATCCGGGAGGGATTAGACACCCCTGAGCCTCTCGTCCCTGCACGTGTCTCTCCAGCAGGAGAGCGAGTCTGGGCTGCGTGTGGAGAGAGAAACCTCGTCCCCGGAGGAACGGGACCTGGTGACACCATCCGTGTGTCCTGACCCGGAAGCCGCGTCTCCACCGTCCTCCTGATTCCAGCTCCCCAGACCCTCCCGGGGCAGGTTGAAGCGCGAGGGCAGAGATGAAGCTCAGAGACAACCAGAAAGTCTCGGTGATGCTCATAAAGATCAGAGCATTTTCCTCCAAAGTGGGAATGAATGACGTGCAGAGGTGGAGTGAGCTCCGCACCCGCCACCCCACAGCCACCGTCACAGCAAGCGTGAAAAGCTGAGACAGTCACGCGAAGCTCAGGAATAAGACACGGACGTCACGGTCACGGGGGTCACTCAGCTCCGTCCCGGATGCCCCACCTGAAGCTACTCAGAAAGAAAAGTCCTCGGGGGTCGACACTGGACAAAGACAACACAAAAGAGAACATCACAGGCCCAGAGCATTACTTATTAAAATATCATCCCTATAATGAACACAGTAAAAGGAAGGGTACTCATGCCGAAAGGATGACAAAACCATATCCACAAATTTTTGACATAAAGTAGGGCTGTTTTTCATGCCCTGAGGGAGAACTTTCCATTCATACCATTGAAATGGCCTTTTCAAATTCACTGATGGGACACTCAATGCAAATCTTTTGCAGTCTTGGGGATGTAAAGGGGTGATAAAAAGCAATCTTGTAAATTAATAACATGTTCATCTTTAGGGATGGCCACAGGGGATCACAAACCTGGTTGCCAGCATCCCATATCTTGCGTAGTAACATTCATTGCCCTTAAATTCTGTAACAGACTCCATTTTTCAGATTTTTTCTTAACAACAAAAATTGGGGTATTTCATGGACTTGTGGAGGGTTCTACATGCCCTTTCTTTAATTGATCCTGCATTAGGTTTGTTACAGCCTGTATTTTTTTCTTCTGTAAGAGGCCACTGCTCAACTCACACTGGTTTATTATCTTTCCAGGTGATTGGGTTGGCTGCAACTCGAGCAATGTCCCCTAGGTTAAATTGACCATTCCCCAAGCCGGCCTTAGGGCTTCTGGGAACTGGCTCAATTGGAGCTGTTCTCCCATGAAGATTTTTTTTTTTTCTAACCCTTGGTCAGGGTGAAAGCCCATTTGCAACATTTGTGTTGTAAGTATATCATTAGGGCTGAAAATTAATGTTTTTATTTGTGATAACACAGCTCTTCCCCATAATGGCATAGAAAGGGAAGGAATAACATACGGTTGAGAAGTCCCGGACACCTGTCCATTATTTTAATTTAAAATTTGAGAACTTTTTGCCACATTTTTGTGTTGATTTCAGTTCGACCAAAGTAGAGGGCGTGGCTTTTGTGGACCAGGCGTTAGGCTAATCATGCCCTGCTATGAAAGTAACATCAGCACCAGTGTCTAACAGTTCCTCAATTTTTTTTTTCTATAGACATCACTAAAACTTTTAACAAATCATGATAGTGGTTTTTTTTTTAGTAATCCAGAACACAAGGAGGGGCTTTGTGTCTTCATCACCCCAAAATGCTACTTTTAACATTGCAGTTTTTAAAATTGACTTAAAAACAGTATAGCTTAGTTCCACGTGGTAAAGTTAATATGACAAAAAATTTACATATGTAAGTATATATATATATATATATATATATATCCACACACACACACACTTTTTCAGTCAAGAAAAGAAAAACACTTTAAAGATACATTTAAACAGGAAATTATTGATATTTAACATAACTTTAATGCATATATGCTTTGAATTATATTATAAAATTTGAACTAGTTTTTGTATATTAAAATTTTTTGATTATGATCTTAAAATTTGTTTTTATGAGAACTTATATAGGCGCCGTTTATGATTAGTCCTCTGGAGGTAAAAAACAAAACAAAACAAAAACACAAAAGCAGACACAAACAGACACAGAGATTTCTTGATATGCATTTAAAATTTTGGCTATGTATGTACATTTTAAGAGATAGTTATTTTATCAATATGTGTGAATATACTGAGGTTTAGAATTTAGCTCAAAAATGTCTGTATTACCAATTTATATTTTACCAGGTTAGTTAGTTTTAACAAGAAACTTAACCTTTATAGGTCCAATAAGTAAATGTAAAAGTTTTTATTTAACCAATAAGTATTCTGTATAGCTTGTTAGCAAGTCAAAAGTAACTCAACAGTTTTTGCCTAAGACAATTTAGACTTTAAAATCAGAGAAACACAGGGAAATAGAACTTTTTTTGTAGAATGAACCAAAATAGTTTTTTAAGGTGGACAATAGAAAAGTTCAGTCCCCACAGCAGGAAGGCAGTAGAGACCTGCCAGTGATCCCAACACTGGAGAAAAAGCAGCTGCTTGCTGAGATCAAGGGCAGCCCCCACCAGCCCACTGCAGTGGGTTTTTACTATTTTAATAAAAACCTTTTAGTCATATTATAGTCATATAATCTTACATAGTCATATTTAACCATTTTTTATCACTTTACCAATTGTGAATGAACTTTGAATACTATTGTTTAGAAATCCCTTATTTATTTATTTATTTATTTATTTATTTATTTATTTTTTTAAAATAAACAAATGGCAAAACTCCACCAGGGGGAACCTAGCCTCCTCCCCAAATAATTAACAGGAAAAGATTGAAGTATTTAAGATGATGTCACACTATCTCTCACTTGTTTTTGAGTTTTTATTTTTATCTCTTAAAATTTTAGCCAAGACCGGGCTGGAAATTTGGGCTGAATTTTGGAATGGTTTCATAATTGGGAGCCGATGCCTCTGCAAAGAGGTCAGTACTGGCTCTGGGATTAATTTTTGATTTTTGAAAAATAATTTTATCATCTGATGAATCCTGATCACTTTCTCCAATACTGCTGGCCAGTTTTTCTTTTACTTTTGCATTTCCCACTTTGCCTCCAGCCTGGCTAAAGCGATTTATTTGTTTAGGCAATTGTTTTGTTAATACGGGGCTGTCACCTGAGTCCTCTTTGATGTTCTCTAGGGATACAGACAGCCATAATTTTCTGAGTTTTTTATTTATTTTCTCTAATTTGGACCCTTGATCTAGCATATCCTGTAACAGACCCCACAATGAAAAGGCATTTATGGGGACCTTCTTGGGTCCATGGAGAGCATAATAGGTTGTCATTTTCTCTCCTACTTTGGCTCAGGTTCTTACATCCAGAGTACCGTCCCTTAGAAACCAAGGACAACACATTACAACAAAATTTTGGAAACTAGCCAATTGCACAGGAGAGGTCTTAAGGCCTCTCTTATCAAGTAGACTTATATCAATAAAGAGTCCTCTTTCCCTAGACTCAATATGGCCCATAGCATCTCAACGATAAGACACTCACTTGCCTTATTCCGGTTCTGACTTACTGCTCCCCCAAACCTGTTTCTCTACAGGCGGGAATGCGCCCTGCCCTATGGATCCTAGCAGTCCCCGCACGGGAAAGAAATCTTACCTTTCAAGTCCCTGTTCGGGCGCCACTTACCGGGGACCAGCCTCAGCAAAATGTCATGTCAGGGGTTCCTGAAAGGATGAGACGGCGTCGGCGAAAATGGAAGGGCTGAGGGGAAGGGGCCGAGGTAGAATGAGGAGACACTGACACTTGGTGAGGTGCTGGTATCTCCTGCCAAGAGACTCAGCAGGTCTTTATTCATTCATTTTTAGTAAGCAGAGAAAAAATACATTGTCATGTGTAAATCAGAAACAATGAGTGTATTTTATCCCCAGGGACTACCGGTTCCTGCGGGTCCCAGCTAGACTGTAGCCTTCAAGGTTAATAGATAAAACACCAGACCTAACACTCAAACTTGTTATTTCCGCTAGACAATGACCTGAGACAGTGGGGAGCCACCAGTGCATCCCAATCAGCTAAAGCCTCAGCATCAAGAGACTCTTCTACTCACATGGCCTCAGCCGGAGACCAGCTGCTGCTCGGCTCTCAGAACTTTTCTACCTACAAACTTAACACAGTTAACTTCATTTAAATACTTTCCTAAGAAACTTCTAAATAAAAAGAAAACTTCTAAAAAATAAAACAAAAATATACTATAATTGTTATGCTAAATTACTTGTCAAATGTATACAATAAATTGTCTCCCATTGTTAATTGGGCCAAATTGTGTAGGAACTAATTTCTAAACAGGTAATTTTCCGTGCCAATTGCTTGCAGCCTGCTGATACATATAATTTGTACCCTAATGTACTTTTTGGAAAATTTTATTTCTCTTTATGACCAAAAACAAAAAATAAAAAAATATTAAGTCTTCAGCCCCATGGTGTGAGGCACAAGGAATCTTCAGCCCCATGGTATGAGGCCCTTTACCTTCGGCCCCATGGTGTGAGGCCCTTTGAGCTTCCCTGCTTGCCAGTGTCTTATCTGGCTGGGGCATCAAGGACTCCTGCAACGCCCGGCCCCTCCCCGAGTCTCCCCAGTAATAGTAAGAAACAGACACCTGGACAGGTGAGGGTCGCGTCTTTGGGGAAGTCTCCTCCTTGGCGCTCCCCAGATATGTCGGGGATGGGAGCCTCTCAGTGGAGAGCAGTCGTGCCCTGGGGAGCTGGGTCTTGCAGAGGGAGCCCCAGACAGGAAGCCCCTGCCCCCCACCCCTGCACCTGCTCCCAGGCTGTGCTCTGAGCTCTGAGCCTCCTGGGTATCCTGGTGTCCCTGGGCCCCTGGGGTCCTGACACGCCACAGTGGGCCCCCAGCCCCGCCCTCCCGTCATGCAGGGTTTGTGTCTGGGCTCACACCCGCTCCCCTCACTGTGTCTCTCACACAGTAATACACGGCCGTGTCCTCGGGCCTGAGGCTGCTCATTTGCAGATACAGCGAGATCTTGGCGTTGTCTCTGGAGATGGTGAATCGGCCCTTCACGGAGTCTGCGTAGCTTGTGCTTCCACCATCACTACTAATTTCTGCAACCCACTGCAGCCCTTTCCCTGGAGCCTGGCGGACCCAGTCCATGCTATTGCTGCTGATGGTGAATCCGGAGGCTGCACAGGAGAGTCTGAGGGACCCCCCAGGCGGCACCAAGTCTCCCCCAGACTTCACCAGCTGTGCCTCACCCTGGACACCTGCAAACACAGACACAGCCCGTCAGGACATGGCTCTCGCCCACTGCTTCCCCCTCCTCCCCACCCCCTCAGGGATCCTGCCCCCAGGAATCACCCCCAAGAAGAGCCACGAGCAGCAGCCAGCTCAGCCCACGCTCCATGGCGAGTGTCCGCGTCCGTGCTGACCCGAGTGGACCCTGGGTGCGGGCTGGGCTCCTGTGCGGGCTGCAGGGCGGGCCGGGCTGGTTTTCAGTGGCAGGGGACGCCCTATTTGCATGTGTCCTGCTATATAGCAGCTCTGGCTGGGTCTGGGCAGAGGAGCCGGGGAGGGTCCTGGGACGTGGGGTCACGACACACGATGAGCAGGTCCCTTATTAGGGGCCAGAGCAGGTTACCCTGAACACCTGTTACTCTCTGTGACGCAGGCCCAGGTGCTGGTGCTCACATGTGCTCTGTGGGGTGTTCTCTCCTGAGATCTTTATATGTTTAGGGTCAGCCTTTTATTAGATTTTTTTTTGCAGCAATTTTCTCCCATCAGTAGGGATCTGTTTGTGTTCCTGATAGTGTCTTTCCTTTTTAGCTGTGTTCATATTTGTTGTAGGCCAGATGATTGCAGTAATTTTTTTCTAGTTTCTGGATCCTGGTCTTTGAAGATGTCAGCGATGCCAGTGCTGGGGTGTTCACAGCACAGTCATGGAGACAGCTCCGTGCTCAGGACACAGCAGTGGTTCGGGAAAACGAGGTGTCTTGAGTCAAGTGCTCATCACTCAGCCAGAAGCAAGGATGCTCCTGCCGCCAGCAGAGCCCAGAGAGACACAGAGAGGAGGCTGCACGTGAGCAGGGGGAGGAGGAAGACAAATGCTGGGGGCCTGACGCCCGTGCGGGTGCAGGGAACTTAGCACAGGGTCTGTCAGAACAACCAACAATACACTCTTGACATCTGGCTGCAGACCTGGGGCCAGCGAGGGGCGGAACGTGGGGTGCGGAGGGAGATGGAGCATGGAGTGGGGTGGGTGTTGCTGGTGTCTGGAGGTGGATAGAGTTGAGAGGACACGGAGTAGAGATTTGAACATACGACCTGGGTCAGGTACAAATATGGGAACAAGTTGTCCTGCTGACCGGGGACATGCGCAGAAGCAGCACCTCCTCAGGGAGCAGGAGTCGGTTCTGGGAAGAAGTTCTCTTTGCAGAACCTCTGCTGTCCTGGACTCCCTGTGCAGAGTAAACAGGGGCTCCAACCACTCCATCTTCCTGCAAGGCAGCAGCTCCCAACATATCCCCCTTTTTGTTTTTAAAGCAAAGTATAATTCGTTTTGGCAAAACCGATAGGAATCTTTGGGTGCGGTGTTTTACGTAATGCAGCGACTCCTACAGGGTGCAATGAAGGTGTCTCTTGCCATGGATCCTGGAGTTCAACTGGAACCCAAGTGGCGACCAGTCCTTTTGGTGTTAAGAATGTGCTGTTTGCACTAGATTCCCAATATGTCCAGTCACTACATCTTTGCAGGTAATAGTCACTGCAGGTGACATGATTCATGGAATAGGATGTACTACAACTAGCATGAACATTTCATGACAACAAAACATGTGGATTAAGTACACAGGCAGAATCAAAAAATTTCTTTTAGAAGGTAATGTTCATGGAGTGAGTTTCTTTCCCCAAGTGTGACATAAGCCATCCCACACATGCAGCAGACCCAGCTTTAGAGGGAGTTTTGCATCGGCCTGTGGTTCAGCTTTATGGTTCCCCAAGTCCAGTTTCAGGGGTCACAAGACACTGAGCAGCAACAGTCCTGGGAACCCGGGAGACTCTGCAGAGAAGGGTCCACCCGAGAGCTCTCGTGGCGGGTGCCCCCGTCACAGACACCAGAGATCAGGCCGGGAGACCCGGGACCCCCAGTGCTGACCAGGGGCCTTCCAGACAAGGAGTCGGGTCCGGCCAGGACAGAGACACACGCAGAGTCCTCAGACCCCCGTCCCCGCCAGCTGCCAGGTGACCTTCCACACACAGGGTCAGGGCTCAGCTCCATGAGCCTGGATCCAGGACCCTCAGTCAGGGGTCACCACCAGCCTTCTAGGGGGCCCCTGGCACCTGGTGACAGGGTTGTGGACACCACAGTGATCTGATCCCACTGGGTCACGGAAACAGAACAACCAATCAGTTGTTCCGACACATTTCAAAGGCACAGATGTCATCAGCAGATTGCACTGGAGGAGTGACCCCAGCTGCACCCGAGGAGGACAGAGGGATGGACACCCACCAGGGGAGTGTAGGGGTTGGCCTGGAGGTCCCGTCCCTGTCCATGTCCTCCCACAACCATGAGCTGAGTCCAGGGCTGTGAGCTCGGAGCGCCCCCTGGTGGTGGGCCTGGGTGCTGCCCCCTCCTGTCCTGCAGGGTCTGTGTCTGGGCCACACCCGCCCCTCCCCGGGTCCCCCCAGTAATAGTAAGTAACAGACACCTGGACAGGTGAGGGTCTCAGCCCTGGGGAGGTCTCATCTGTGCACAGAGAGAGTCACCTCCTCCTGGGGCTCCCCAGGAATGTGGGGAGTGGGAGCCTCTCAGAGGAGAGCAATGGTGGGGTGAGTGGAGGTTGGTCAGCCTGTGCTGAGAGCAGTGTGTGGTCCCCGAACATGAGAGGACGGACATCTGTGTCGTCAGCATCTCACCTGTGGGCAGGTGTGCACATTAGCAGCGTCAGGACACGTGACAGCATGGAGGTTGTGGTCATGCCCATTTCAATCCTCTGTCCAGGGTGACTGCCCTGAGTGGGCGGTGTCCAGAGTGTGGGCCCTCAGGCAGCACGACCACTAGGTAATGGACCCTCTCGTCCATCAGCAGAGGTGTCCTCCGTCCCCTTCCTGGCCATCTAGATAGGCTGTTTCTGTTGCCCATGGTCTGTCCCCCAAGCTTCTAGGCTAATAGCCTATTTCCTCCTGTGCTGAGCCCTGTCCACTGTTGGGGCAGCACCGTCCATCATCTCTGTCCCCAAGGACACTGGTCACTACCAGGGTTGGAGAAATCTGTGGTGAAGGACACAGCAGGTTCAGGTGGACACTGGAAGTGTAGGGGTCTCTGCAGGAAGAAGGTGTGACCCCCTGGCCATGCCCCATCAGGACCGGTGTTCCCAGGTCCCCATCCTCACCGCCCCGGTGTCGCTGCTGCCATCCTGGCCCTTCTCCCAGGTGTGCTGAATCCAGTGCCCCCCTGACCCCTTCCCCAGGGACCCAGATGCGCAGCGTCAAGCCGCGCAACGCCGGTCACCATGTACCTCCTTTCCTTGTTATCAGGGGTCCTGGCGCCCGTCTCGGTGTGTAACAATGATAGAGGCCGCGTGGGCACTATGACTGGCCGAGGGCGGCCTTCAAATAGCTCACTGGTCAGTGCCTGGGCTCCTCGCCTGTGTGCACAACTGAAAGGCCACTCGGGTTCAGAGAACAACAACAGTGGGATTTATTTATCAAACCAGGGAAAAATAAAGAGTTTTGAGGCCAAACATGCCGTTCACGTCACCCGAAGCCGTGTCCAGCGTTTTGAAGTCCTGACTACGAATGCAGGCGGCTCCGGCTCTCGGCCAGGTCCACCTCAGGGACAGCGGGAGACACGACAGGAGACCCTCCCGCAGCTGCCAGGACGCCCGTGCAGCCCCAGAAGCGACCCTCAAAACAGCAGCTGCAGCAGCTGAGCCTCCCGGCAGTGGCAGCGGCCACACTCAGGGCTCACAACACCCCCCACGTCTGCCTCCCCCGCCAGGCTGAGGCAGCAGTGAAACCGGGGGCCGCCCCAGTCTCAGGCTGCTTGCAAAGCCTGCGAACGCTCCCTCTGGGGGGCTGGCGGCTGGAGGCCTCCCCCATCCCCAGAGCCCCCCCAGCCTTGGGGAGAGCCCGTGGCGGGGCCGGAATCGCTGACCCCGGAGTCGCTGAAGATCCGGAAACGCGGAATCCAGGAGACTCAGCCCCGACGGCGGCTCCCGCCGTCCCCTGTGTTTCTCGCCAGTGTCCCCTGCGGCCGTACTTCGCTCCACCCCACCCTGGCACCCCGTCCTGTCCAGCACCCCCCAGGGACCCCGCAACCATCTTTGGCTTCAGCTCCCGGTTTCATTGAGATTGAATTAAAGTCAATCTTCAGTTTGTTCTGCTCCTTGTTTGGGCTGTTTGTCCCCCTACTGGGTAGCTTTACGGGGGGATTTCTCCCCGACAGGCTGGTCTGGGGAGTCTGCCTTCACCCCGTGCCTCTGGAGAACCCCCGCCCGGCAGCTGCCCGGGGCTCGCCCACCCCCTGCCCACTCACCCCACCCTCTGGTTTCTGGCCTACGTGCAGGGGACCCTGGACACTGGTCCGGTCTCTGGGGGGATGAGCCCAGCACCGCCCGTGCACACCTCCACCGTGGACCCTGCGCCCCGCCACCCGGCGTGCTGCCCAGCCCTGACCGGCCCCCCCAGGGCCTGGCCCCCACTTGCTCCCCCGGACCTGCACGCAGAGTCCTTGTCCTCGGCAGGAAGGACGACCGTGGAACTGTCAGCGCGGCTTCTCCCTGCAGCCCCGGTGCCCACCACAGCCGGGGTCCGTGGCCGGGTGGACACTGATCTACCAGGAAGAGACATCCCTCCTGGCAGGACGTTTCCCGGACACGCCCTGGGCCCACCCCCTCCACGGCTGACAGCTCACCGACGCTGGCCCTCAGTGTCAGGTGGACAGAGCCACCCATTTGAGGATGGCCAGACCCTGGGCACGGGCTTTACCAACCAGCCCAGTCCTCCCCGTGGCCGCCCCTCCTCACCCTCCGCTGGTCAGAGGGGTCTCCCGCAGGACTGGGGTCCCCTCCCCGAGGCGTCGCTGCTGGCCTGAGGTTCCCCGGGGCTGAGGGCCACCCGGAGGGAGGAGGGGAGGCTGCGCTCTGGGCTCCCCAGACTCCAGGCCAGGCCCCGCCTCCCCGTGGGTCCCTGGAGAGCAGGAGGGAAGCGCAGCTCTTCCCCCAGCACGGTTCCTGCACTGGGGCCCCCCAGGCTGTGTCTCCGTGTCACCCGCACGCAGTGGTAGGTGGCCGTGTCTGCGGGCTCCGTGCCGGCCACGGTCAGGGTCACCTGGCTTCGGGAGGTGTCCTTGGAGACGGCCCGCCGGCTCCGCAGCGATGGGTTGTAATACTTATCACCGTCCCACCAGACAGTGGCCACCCACTCCAGCGCCTGCCCCGGGCGGCGCCGCACCCAGCCCACACCCGCGTTGGAGCTGGCCAGGGAGAACCCCGAGAAGGAGCAGGTCAGCGTCAGGGTCTGCGGGGGCGTCAGTAGCCCGGGCCCCGACTCCTGCAGCTGCACCTGGGACAGGACACCTGGCGACACGGGATCCCCCGTCAGTCACCTGCACTCACAGCCCCCCACACACACCCAGGTCTGGCCCCTGGGCTCCTCACCTGGGGACGCCCCCAGCAGGCAGAGGACCAGGCCCCACCAGCTCATCTTCTCTGGACGCGGCTCCGCCTTCCCCGGGACCCACCTGTGTGGCCAAAGCCCAGCCCAGAGGTATTTGGCCGAGCCGAGGGCATTTGCATGTGGGAACCCGTCCCTACAAGTGGGAGGGCAGAGGCAGCTCCTCCTGGACGGAGCAGGCGCAGCCCTGTCCTCACACATCACAGCCTGTGAGCACATGTTAGTGGTCATGTGTGCTTGTGTGTGAAGCCGCTGCAGACACTGTGCTGAACCCCCATTCGTAATAGAGACCCCACTAACCACCGCACCAGCCCAGTGTGCCCAGAGCAGGGGGATCCTTCAGAGGGGAAGCCGTCCCCCGCAGAGCCCACTCTTGGGGTACAGGGGTCATGGGACAGTGACTGGCCCGCCTGTGCTGGCAGGAGAGGTCAGTGGGGAGAGCTAGGCCCCCACCCCCACCCCCCGCGGGCTGGCCTGGTCCAGGGTGGGGGCCCTGGAGGACACAGCTCCTGTGCAGTCGGTGCCACCTGTGTCCAGGGGCAGATGAGGCCTGTCCCTGGCCCTGCCTGACGGCCCCCAGCACCTTGGGGAGGGCAGGGCTCTGGGTGCGCAGAGCCACCGGTCGGGGTGTCTCCGTGGCTGCTCCTCCGTGCGCTTCCCGCGGACGCAGCTGGGGCTCCCGGCTCTGACGTCACCGCGAGCTCATCATTGCTTGGTGACCACCACGTCGCATTCGCCCAGAGCTTGCTGTTGACGGTTAGTGTCTGCACGTGGCGGCCATCGTGCGGGCACCTCGACAGCAAGCGCTGGGCCCGGGTCCTCTGCGGCTCCTCCTGGCCCGACTGTGCCTGTGACCGCGGCGCCTCCTCTCTGGGACACTCTCCGGCCGGGCGGCCAGCAGGGGCCAGGGGCCTGCGGAGAGACCCCCGGTCAGCCCCCGTGGCCGCCACTGTCCACACGGAAGGTGCTGGAATCTCAGAAACCAACGAGCGGCCTGTGGAGACCTCGAGTCAGCCCCCGAAGCAGCAGACACCCCGGGAGCTGGCGTGGCCCACGACGCCCGCAGGGAATGAGGGTCAAGCCTCGTCCACTCGCACAGTTCCGCGTCGCCCCTCGCTGCCACCTGACCAGGGCCCGGGCGGGCGGGCAGTTCTCCCCAGAGCCCCAGCCCCACCGGGTCCCGTCTCCCGCTCCCTGTACCCTGGACCCCTCCCGGGGCCGCAGGGCAAGCGCCAGGCCCCACCCGGGCACAGGATGGCGCGTCCCCACCGTGGCCCCAGCCCGGGCCTCGCCCTCGTAGCAGCCGCACCGGCCAGGCCTCTGGGCGGCTGCCGGGCTCAGGGTGCCCATGGCTCCCGCAAACACAGCCTGGAACCCGCAGCCTGAGGAGGCCCACCCCACCCGTCTCCCTGGGGCAGGAGCCTCGCAGCCCCAAGCCCCGCCTCACCGCAGACGGAGGGGGCTGCTCAGGGACGAGAGCGGGTCCTGGAGGCCGCCGGGTGCCCCAACACGCAGGGGCGGGGCCAGAGCAGGGAGTGGCGGGCCGGGCTGCCCACTGCTCCTGACAGGAGCCCACAGGCCCGCCCGAGGGACCCGTCCGGGGAAAGTGGTGTGAGTGGCTGGTCCCTGAGTAGGAGGTTGGAGGAAGGTGCCGCTCCTGTCCACTGCTCCCCCTGGATGCAGCGGACTCCTGTCCCCAGCCTGGGGACACTGGACAGTGCCCTCGAGCCTTAGGCCACCTGGCGCCAAGCCACCCGCCAGGTCTGTGGCCCCTGAGCAGGGCAGGGAAGGAGCAGACCCTTCACCCTCTCCTGTGGCCTGTGCGGGACACTGCCCTGCCCTGGCTCCAGGGACACCCTTGGGCCCAGGACCCAGCTTCAGCCTGGCAGGGGCCACACATGCATGTGCGGGCATCCAGCCGCGGCTCCGCCCGGGCGCTCTCTGCCCCGCCCTCAGCCTGTCCTGGCCCTTCTCTCCTCGGAGCTGCTTCTCCAGACCTGGTGGGCCGCGGACTCGAGTCTCCGGCCACATGGGGTTAAATCCTAATCCGTGTGCCGGAGGGTTGGTACTGGCCACCGGGCGTGTCCGCCCTGAGGACACCACGGACGGGTCAGTGTCCAGATTACAGCGATGCCCTGGGACCGACCAGATGGGAAGGTGCGGCCCGAAGACACCCCAAGTCGGGAACCCCTCCCTGGCTCTCACGGTGTCGCGATGTCTCTGCCATCAGGCAGGAAATTTCCCTCGTGCATCTCCAAGCAGGAAGAGCTACAGCGATAACCCACATTGTCCCCATCGCAAAGTCGTCACGAGGCCCAGAATCCAGAATATTCTGAACAGAAACCCTTGCCCATGGCAGGGGGGGCCGCCTCGCACCTGCTCCTGCTGCTGCCCGTCCTGCAGAGTTTGTGTCTGGGCTCACACCCGCTCCCCTCACTGTGCCTCTCGCACAGAAATACACAGCCGTGTCCTCCGGCCTCAGGCTGCTCATTTGCAGATACAGCGGGTTCTTGAGTGTTCAGCCTGTCTGTGTCCCATGGTCACCGCAGCCCTGGCTACCTGCTGAGACAGTGAAATGATCTCGGGCCCACGGACAGGGACGTTGTTCAGAAACCGAGGTTTACTTTGACAGGAGAGATGATACAGTGAGGGAGATGGATGCTGCCATTTGCAACATCTGGGGAGACCGAGGGGTGGGGCTAAGAGAAAGGACACACAGGGAGGACACACGTGCTGGGGTCTGATTTCCATCTGGGATAGAGAGGACATGACAAAGCATCCTCGAGCCCGAGCCCAGACATCTGGCTGCACAACGGAGGCCAACAGAGCGGGAGGGGCCTGGGGTGAGGAGGGAGGGCCCAGGGCAGGGCTGAGGGGGGCTGGCCCGGCACTGGGCAGGGTGTGACAGGACACATTGGCAGAGGTTGGACCTATACCCTGTGGAGCAGATGCCGTGATATACGCCTGGTCTCCGCCACGGACATGACACCCCACCACTCACTGGCCGGCCCTGGCGCTGCGTGAGGCCAACGGCACATTTGGAGACGATGAGTGTTTCTCTGCTTGGAGGCAGTGATTCCATTTGGGTCTTCCAGTGACAAGTGCAGGAGACCCCTGGAAACTTCTGGACCTTGAGGCCGTGGAACATTCCCGCCAAGTCTCTGAGGTAGATCTGTGGTCTCTTGAGACAGACGGTCTGGGGAGGAGCTTTAACTTCAGGCGGGCAGCGAGTGCTAGGGCGGCAGGTGGAGCGCAGGTGCTGGTGGTGGAAGGTGAGAGGCAGCGGACGCTGGAAAGGAGTTGGCTGACGAGACAAGGGAAGAAGCAACAGGTACCAGCATCGCCCGAGAAAGTAAAGGGAGTTTCCTTGAAAAGCTTGGGGTTAGAGGAAAAGGTCAGTGCACCTTACGTGGCCCTGAGACCTTGGGGTGTTTTCATTCCTTTCATTAATTGACTCATTTTATTAAATCAGAATAGAGGAGGCGCAGGAATGAGAAGTTTCCTGATGTTAGCAGGAATTGCATCCGATTTCCAGCGTATAAGGGGATGATGGTTTTTCATGTTTAAGTTTAGGAATTTTATAAATTTGGATTCATTAGCGATTTAGCAGTTATCAAGGAGTTAAGTTTTGGTCATATAAGATTTTTGCTGTTTTGCTGTTTTTTAGAGTGAACATAATGATCACTGGGCAGGGGAGATAAATGCCTGTGAGGGGACCTGCTTTGTGGTCACTGCATTCACCTGAGCACACAGTGGGGTGGCTGTGATCCCTCAGCAAGGGGTCAGAGGTCCCCAGGCCTGTTTTGGGAAAAAATGCCAGGGTTGTTAGTCGTTTTTACTACTTGAAAGCACTTGCTTATGTGACACGCCCAGGGCTTGCTCCAGATGTGTAAATAAAGACCTGCTGAGAACCTCCACAGGATGATAGCTAAACCCAGATCAAGTCCAAGTGTCTCCTCAATCCCCCCTTTCATATTCCCTCAAGTCACCAACACCATGTTTTCCTGCAGGGACCCTGACAGGACACTTTGCTGGGGCTGGCTTCCTGCAGGGAGGCCTCACCTGTGTACAGACAGAGCCACCTCCTCCTAGGGGCTCTGCAGGAATGTGGGGAGCGGGAGCCTTTCAGAGGAGAGCAATGGTGCCCTGGGGAGCTGGGGTCTTGCAGAGGGAGCCCCAGACAGAAAGCCCCTGCCCCCCACCCCTGCACCTGCTCCCGGGGGCTGTACTCTGAGCTCTGAGCCTCCTGGGCCTCCCAGTGTCCCTGGGCCCCTGGGAATCGGACACGCCCCAGTGGACCCCCAGCACCGCACCCCGTCCTGCAGGGTTTGTGTCTGGGCTCACACCCGCTCCCCTCACTGTGTGTCTCGCACAGT
The DNA here is from genome assembly GCF_964194135.1 of Talpa europaea. NCBI lineage: Eukaryota > Metazoa > Chordata > Mammalia > Eulipotyphla > Talpidae > Talpa > Talpa europaea. Next base: position 85,582 of record NW_028167999.1, read on the forward strand.
AATACACGGCCGTGTCCTCGGGCCTCAGGCTGCTCATTTGCAGATACAGCGAGTTCTTGGCGTTGTTGCTGGAGACGGTGAATCGGCCCTTCACGGAGTCTGCGTAGTCATTTCAAAGGCACAGAAGACATCAACAAATGGCACTAGGGGAGTGACCCCAGGCTGGACCCGAGAGGGACAGAGGGATGGACACCGACCAGGAAAGGGCAGACGTCAGCCTGCATGGCAGCTCGAGGCTGGATGTCCTGTCCCTGTCCATGTCCCCCCACAGCCATGAGCGAGTCAGGGACTGTGAGCTCGGAGCGCCCCCTGGTGGTGGGCCTGGGTGCTGCCCCCTCCTGTCCTGCAGGGTCTGTGTCTGGGCCACACATGCCCCTCCCCGTGTCCCCCTAGTAATAGTAACAGACACCTGGACAAGTGAGGGTCTCAACCCTGGGGAGGTCTCACCTGTGCAGAGACACAGTCACCTCCTCCTTGGGGCTCCCCAGGAATGTGGGGAACTGGAGCCTCTCAGAGGAGAGCAATGGTGCCCTGGGGAGCTGGGGTCTTGCAGAGGGAGCCCCAGACAGGAAGCCCCTGCCCCCCACCCAGGCACCTGCTCCTGGGCTGTGCTCTGAGCTCTGAGCCTCCTGGGCCTCCAGTGTCCCTGGGCCCCTGGGGTCCTGACACAACCCAGTGGACCCCCAGCCTCGCCCCCCGTCCCGCAGGGTTTGTGTCTGGGCTCACACCCGCTCCCCTCACTGTGTGTCTCGCACAGTAATACACGGTCGTGTCCTCGGGCCTCAGGCTGCTCATTTGCAGATACAGCGAGTTCTTGGCGTTGTCTCTGGAGATGGTGAATCGGCCCTTCATGGAGTCTGCGTAGTTTATGCTACCACTATTAGCATTAATTTCTCGAACCCACTCAAGCCCCTTCCCCGGAGCCTGGCGGACCCAGCTCATCCAGGAGTTGCTGAAAGTGAATCCGGAGGCTGCACAGGAGTGTCTGAGGGACCCCCCAGGCGGCACCAAGTCTCCCCCAGACTCCACCAGCTGCGCCTCACCCTGGACACCTGCAAACACAGACACAGCCCATCAGGATGTGGCTCTCAACCAATGCTTCCCCCTCCTGCCCCCTCCTCAGGGATCCTGCCCCCAGGAATCACCCCCTAGAAGAGCCACGAGCAGCAGCCAGCTCAGCCCACGATCCATGGCGAGTGTCCGTGTCCGTGCTGACCCGAGTGGACCCTGGGTGCGGGCTGGGCTCCTGTGCGGGCTGCAGGGCGGCCGGGCTGGTTTTCAGCAGCAGGGGACGCCCTATTTGCATGTGTCCTGCTATATAGCAGCTCTGGCTGGGTCTGGGCAGAGGAGCCGGGGAGGGTCCTGGGACGTGGGGTCATGACACACGATGAGCAGGTCCCTTATTAGGGCCAGAGCTGGTGACCCTGAGCCCCTGTTACTGCTGTGACGCAGGCCCAGGTGCTGATGCCCCTACATACTTGGGGTCTTCTTCTTACCTAAGATATTTGATGTCTTGTGTCAGCTGTTTGTCAGATGTGATTTTGGCAACTCTTTTCTCCCATTCTGTTGTGTGTCCATTTGTTATAGTCAACATACAGAGCTTTTATTTTGATGTGTCCCCAATTTTTGTATTTAGTTTTCTGCTCTTGCCTTTGGAGGACAGTCCTCAACTCATCATGAAGCCGATGCTGAGTGTTCAGCCTGTCTGTGTCCCATGGTCATCCCAACCCTGGCTACCTGCTGAGACCGTGAAATGATCTCGGGCCACGGACAGGGGCGTTGTTCAGAAATCGAGGTTTACTTTGACAGGAGAGATTATACACTTAAGGAGAATGGATGCTGCCATTTGCAACATCTGGGGAGACCGAGGGGTGAGGCTAAGAGAAAGGACACACAGGGAGGACACACGTGCCAGGGCCTGATTTCCATCTGGGATAGAGAGGACATGACAAAGCGTCCTCGCACCCGAGCCCAGACATCTGGCTGCACAACGGAGGCCAACAGAGCCGGAGGGGCCCCGGGTGAGGAGGGAGGGGCCAGGGCAGGGGTGCGGGGGGCTGGCCCGGCGCTGGGCAGGGTGTGACAGGACACATGGGCAGAGGTTGGACCTATACCCTGTGGAGCAGATGCCGTGATATATGCCTAGTCTCCGCCACGGACATGAAAGCAAACCAGTGTCAGGCCGTGATCGCCCACGCACCGCAGCGGGAGTCGCCCCACACGGCGAGTCTGAGCAGCTTTAAGACGTGGGCATCGTACGGAACTCTGGACCCAGTGCTGGGTTAGAGAGAAGAGGAAGGAAGAAAATATATTATACCCAGAGGCTGAGCACACGGACACACGACCCGCCAGAGCCCGCGGACGCATCAGAACCCCACGCCGGGCCGGCAGCGCCGTCGGGACGCTCCACAGGCGAGAGACCCAAACAGCTGCTCTCGCCAGAGCGGAGCATCCCTGGATGTGACAAAGGACACGAAACCCTGTGGAGGAGGAAATAGTAAACCTGGAGGAGAAATAAAGCTCGGGGGGAGGAGACATGTCATGAGCAACAGAGGAAATGCCGGGATCTGACAACATAAACGATGTAGAGGAAACCCGTCCTCTCACCCCGACAAGCCGGAGAGAACCGCCGCGGACAGACACGACGGCGGGACGTGACGTGACACACCCGCGTGCAGAGGACCCTGCAGAGCACGGGGCTGTGTGTGCAAAACAGAAAAGCTGGTGGAAACGGGCAGATCTGAGACTCTTCCCAGGAGAACAAGGAGATACAGACCCCAAACAGGCCAGACACACGCGAGAAAACCGACAACAGCCAAAGAGCACCGGGGAGCAGTCCAGGGTCCCGGCAGGGAGGAGCCACCCGTGAGGGGACTCGGCTGCCCTCTCTGTCCCCCAGACACTGTGGACGGGGCGGCCCCCAGCGCACGTCATGAGGCCCACGAGGTCCCTACCATGAGGCAACGAGGACGTCACACACAGGAGAGACACAACAGACCAGACTCCTGACGACACAGAGGCGAATTCCCCGACACCGTCTCGGTGAATTGAGTTGGCAGGACTCAGAGGCCCCTGTGGAGATCTTTCCCAACAGGGGGGCCGGGGCTGTGTGGAGCATGTTCACCTCTTTGGTGTCATCATCGTCGTTCTGCTGCCTTGTGTTGAGAGGAGACCCGCGCGGGACTCTCGAGTTTCCTGCCCCGACGTGCTCGCTCGTCAGTGTCTCCAACACTGCAGAAAAGACCCTAAAAGTGTAATTAAGGAAATCCTGGCCCCCTGGTGTCCCCTGAGCCCCTGGAGTCCTGATCACACTGGGGTGCCCGCGCCCCAGCTGGTCCTGGGCCCCCAGCCGCCCTCCCGGCCTGCAGGAGGGAATGAACTTCTCTCTGTATTTCTCCTCAGATTTTTCTCCCCAGAAGCCTGTCTTCTCCTCAGAATCTGCTTGCCAAGGTGTCATTTCTCCTCCGATATTCCTCCTCAACACTCCTTACTGCAGTATTTCTCCTCAGATTTTCTCCTCAGAGGCCTGTCAGAATCTGCTTCCCAACATGTCATATCTCCTCAGATAATTTTCCTCAACACTCCTTTGTACAGTATTTCTCCTCAGTTTTTTCTCCTCAGAGGCCTGTCTTCTCCTCAGAATCTACATCCCAGGGTGTCATTTCTCATCAGATATTCCTACTTCATTGCCTTTGCAAAAAGCAATAGAGGACACAATAGAATGAAAATCCTGTATTCCAAGTCAACTCTCACAGATCAATATAAACCTAGTGTCCTGCCAAACAGAACACGTTCATTTTCTGTCTCATCCTAGAAATGAAAACCTGATTATTTCAGCAGAGGTTCCATCATTGACAGGAAAGATGGTGGTGTCAAAATTTATATAGATTCTTTTGTGGTAGTTCAACAGTGGTTTTATTTCTGCATAAACTTGTAAACCGTACAAGGTCAGAAGTTTCATAAATGAAAAGGGTGCTAAGGCTCAAGGAAAAGGAAGAAAAAAAATAAAAATAACAAGAAGCATTCCAGGAAGGAAAGAATGCCAACAATATTTAACTCCCATTTTTAAAAAAGGGGATTTTATTTTTGGCTAAAAAGGTCCCCTTGAAATGAATTTTGTCCACTGGCAATGAGAGGAAGCCACTGACACAGAGCAGACAGGTATTGCCATGTCTACCGTGACCTTTATTGTTTGTGACACGGTGACTTTCAAGGCAGCAACGATGGCCACAGGTGTTCTAGTCTCAACCCATCTGAGCAATGTTGAAATGGAATTGCACACGGGCCCCACAAAACGGACATCCTCACCCACATTTCCACCCCAGACGTGAGGACACTCGAGCCTTCCCCATGCATCTTACAATTTTCACATTGTCACCATCTTCGGAGGAAACGTGGGCTATTTCCCTGTAGCTCACCTTGAATTTCCACACCGTCGTGATGCAGCGGGACCATCGGGTGGGTGTCGCCACCGGGAGTCCCGACCTGCCCCGGCCAGGCTCCCGTAAGACGTGGACTGAGCCCCGGCCTGGGCCTGTGGGGTGGGGGGTGGACGGTTAAGGGGGGAGAGGGGCCGGCAGGGTGGGGGCAGGAACCTGGTCCTGCAGGACCCAGCGGGGCAGCACCCTCTGGGCTTCCATCTGGGCAGAAGGGGAGCCCAGAGGGAGGGGAGCGTGAGCAGCATCTCCTGTGGGCGGCCGATGGCAGAGTGGGGGGCACCGGCTGGGAGGGCCCCGGGGAGTGAGGGCTGGATGTGGAAAACCGCCAGGCGCTGGCAGGTTGTGTTGTGGGCACGGAGGAGCACAGAGGTCCGGGTTCACTCCTGAGCAGCCCGCTGGGTCAGAACCCGCACTGTGGGGGGGGCCAGGAGACCCACCGGCGCGTGAAGCTGTGCTCTGAGCGCTCTGAGCGGAGGACCCAATGGAACAAGGTAACAATGCACCGCGCTCCACCCCGGAGCTCGCCCTACAGCTGTGGCCACCACACCCAGGTCCCGCTGGAGCTGGTCGCTGCCTGGGACAGAAGCTGCACAGACTCTCTGAGCCCCTGCACCCTCCCTGTGGCCGGAAGCCCCGCCCTGGGGGTGTGACAACGGCACCCTCTCCTCACTGCCCAGGAGGGATGAGCGCCCGCCTGGCAGGGTCATTCCAGGAGGCCCCTGACTGCTGAGAGAGAGGCGGGCGGGACAGCCCCAGACACAGAGACCAATGGAATCAAATTTAAGCCCAGAAATAAAACCACCCACATATGGTGAACTAACCGATGACAGAGGAGCAAGGAATATACATTGCGAAAAATAGCCTCTTCCATAAACGGTGCTGGGGAAACTGGATTGCAACATGCAAAAGGATGGAAATAGACCACGACCTCACACCACACACAAACCAACTCCAGTGGAGGAAAGACTTGCATGTGAAACCTGGCACCACAGAATACACAGAACAGAACACAGGACAACACTCCGTGACACGATCCTCAGAAACGTCTTTGAGGAGTCGTCTCCAGAAGCAAGGAGACCAGGGAGAACGTGGATAGATGGGGCTACAGCAAGCGACAGTCATCAACACAGAGACACCCGCTGCATGGGGGAAAATATCGGCACACCACACCGCATGACAGCTAAGGGGCTGATATCAGAGATCTACAAAGAGCTTACATGGCTCCACAAAAACAAACAACCCAGTCAAAGAAAATGCCAGAAGCAAAAAGACACTTTGCCAAAGAAGAAATGCCAATGGCCGGCAGGCACAGAAAAGATGTTCAGCATCACTGATATCAGGGAAACGCAAATCAGAACCACAATGAGCCGCCACCTCACTCCACGGAGAAGGCTCCACATTGAAAAAGAGAAACTGGAAACAACACATGCTGGAGAAGTGGCGGAGAAAAAGGAGCCTCTGACACCGCCGGTGGGTGCACAAACTGGTCCAGCCACTACGGGCAGCTGTGTGGAGGGTCCTCAGAACACTGAAAATGGGTCGACACAGGATCCGGCGTTCCACTCCTAGGAATCCACCAAAGGGACAAAAAAACCCAGATAACCCGAAGTGCTGTGTTCACTGCAGCCCTAGTTATAACAGCCGTGACGTGGAAACAACTCATGCCAGAAAACAGATGAATGGATCAACACGCTGTGGTACAGGTACACCACGGAATATTGCTCAGCAATCAGAAAAGACCCATTCATGCCACTGGTGGCGATAGAGATGGAGCTGCAAGGGGTGATGCTACCACAATAAGGCAGGAGAAAGATCAACATCAGGTGGTTTCACTTACATGGGAAAAATAGAGAAACTGAACAAAAGGGAGAGAACAAGACAACCCTAGCAGGCTGACCAAGACCTGAGGCACCCCGCAGGGAGGGGAGGGAGGGGGGTGAACAGAGGGGAGGGAAGAGCCCAAGGGATTATGGTGATGGGGCAAGGGGGCTATTTTGGTGGGAGCACCATGGGGACCACCCCTGAGGGGAGACACCAATAACTGAAAAAAAATGAACAACGATGCAAGAAAAGAAAAACAAAAGAGAGATGGTCTTTAAGGACAGGGAAGACCTGAAGACAATATAAATAAATAAATGCTCTAAAGGGGTCTCACCTGAGCACTGCTGGAGGCACTGCAGAGGCCTCCCCTCATCCATGGTTCTAGATCTCAAGGAATTGTCTCTGGCCTGTGCAGCAAGGAAGCCTGCTGTGTGAGAGTAATTAGAATAATGCTGTTTTTATTTTTAAAGACTTTTTTATTTATACAAGAACCAGGGTACAGACAGAGGTGCGGGGGTGAGAGGAGTCACCAGAGACAGAGAGGGGAGCAGAACTGGCGGATGGATTGAAATCCAGGGCTGAGGGGGGGAGCGGGGAGACGGGGAGGTCTGCTGCACCCAGAGGGCCGCTCCTGACCCGCGGGGTGGACCCGTCCTGCAGGGGCTGGCCAGAGCTGGGGATCTCCATCTGTACCCCCCCCGCCCCCCAGGAAGCCCATGAATATGACCTGAAATGGTCCCCAGTTCTCACCTGGAAGCTGAGCACGATCTGAGCTGTAGGAGAGACGGCGCCGCCATGGGGATCACGATGGCGAGACCTCGCTCAGGGCAGCGACCTCCTGCCCCAGGACGGTGCGGGGGCTCCTGACCCCAGCTCCCCCTGCCTGGGCAGCAGCTGCCGCCCCGTCCCGGTGCCGCCCCCGGCCAGGGCCTCTCCACCCGCCGGCCCTCAGCAGAGGCAGCACCGCTCAAGGCCCCACCCCGCCCGGAACCCTGGATATCCACTTGCTGCATGCCCAGGACTCCCCAAACCCTCTGAGCACCCCTTGGCCCCGGCCACACTCGCCGGCGGGCTAGAGGGTCACCTGCACCCTCCGCTCACACTAACAACCCCAGAAGCAGCCTGGGCGGAGGGGCGAGGTCACTTGTCAGGGAGGCTACCCCAATCTAGCCACAGGCAGACAGTGACCGCGCCCACAGCCAGGAAATGCAAATAGGCACCCCCTCCCCCCGCCGTCACCTCAATGCCCGCAAGCCCTGGACAACCCTCATCCCTGATGGGTAAAAGCCCGCACCAGCCCCAGCTGACCTGAGAAACCCCAGGCTCAGCGCCCCAGGTGAGCCAGGCCCCACCCATCCACTGTGAAGGCCCAAAAGTCACAATTTCAGAACCATGGGTAGGGGCCGCCAGAAACCCCCTACACCCTCTACTCCCTGTCTTCTCAGTATGTGCTTCACAGCTGTTATAGAGCAACCCCGATATTAAACGGGTTCCTGGCTGTTGGTCCTCAACCGCGCCCTTAAAAAGGACTTATTAATACTCCACTACAGGCACACACAAAAGGTTAATAAAAGGTTTATTTACAAGGGAAAAGGAAATAAGGAAAATGTACAACTCAGGGAGAAAATAGGGAAATAAAGTCTTTCATGCGTCCTACCCGATCCGACGACCTGGAAACCCAAAGTCACTCTCCGAGCTGGCTGGACTCTGCGAGCTGGCGGAGAGCCAAAATGGAGAGACCCCCAAAGCCCACGTGTCTGCCTTTTGTATCCACCTGGCTGCTTAACCCCACCCTCAGGTCCCAGTCACCTTCCCTCTGGTGGTGATGGGATTTGGAGTTCCCAGTGTCTTTGGCTTTGACCTGGGGTGGGGGTGGAGTCCACAAAGCCTGTATGGAATTTGCTTTGTGACATCCTTTTCCCCCTAACACAACCAGTGCAAGCCCTGGACAACCCGCATCCCTGATCGGAAAAGCCCGAACCTGCAGAAAAGCCCGCAACGCTCCTTACTGCAGTATTTCTCGTCAGATATTTCTCCACAGAGGCCTGTCTTCTCGCCAGAATCTGCTTCCAAGGGTGTCACTTCTCAGATATTTCTCCTCAACACTCCTTCGTACAGTATTTGCCCTCAGATTTTCTCTTCAGAGGCGTGTCTTCTCAGAACCTGCTTCCCAATGGGTAATTTCTCCTCAGATATTTCTCAACACTCCTTACTGCAGTATTTCTCCTCAGATTTTCTCCTCAGAGGCCTGTCTTCTCCTCAGAATCTGCTTCCCAAAGTGTCATTTATCGTCAGATACCTTCTCTTAACTCCTAAATAGAGTATTTCTCCTCAGTTTTATCTCCTCAGAGGTCTGTCTTCTCAGTATTTGCTTCACAACGTGTCATTACTCCTTAGACACTTCTCCTCAATAATCCTTACTGCAGTATTTCTCCTCAGATTTTTCTCCACTAGGCCTGTCCTCTCCTCAGAATCTGCTTCCAAGGGGGTCATTTCTCCTCAGATATTTCTCCACAACACTTCTTACTGCAGTATTTCTCCTCAGATTTTTTCCTCAGAGGCCTGTCTTCTCCTCAGAATGTGCTTCCCAACATGTCCTTTATCCTCAGATATTCCTCCTCAACAGTCCTTACTGCAGTATTTCTCCTCACTTTATTCTCCTCAGAGGCCTGTCTTCTCCTCAGAATCTGCTTCCCAGGGGGTGATTTCTGCAGTATTTCTCCTCAGATTTTATTCAGAGGCCTGTCTTCTCCTCAGGATCTGCTTCCCAGGGGGTCATTTCTCCTCAGATACTTCTCCTCAACACTCCTTACTACAGTATTTCTCCTCACTTTTTTCTCCTCAGAGGCCTGCTTCTCCTCAGTTTGCGCTTCCCAATGTATCATTTCTCACCTTATATTTCTCCGCAACACTCCTTACTACAGTATTTCTCCTCAGAAGTCTTTCTTCTCAGTATTTGCTTCACAACATGTCATTACTCCTCAGACACTTCTACTCAATAATTCTTACTGCAGTATTTCTCCTCAGATTTTTCTCCACTAGGCCTGCCTTCTCGTCAGAATCTGATTCCAACAGTGTCATTTCTCCTCAGATATTTCTCCTCAACAAGAATTACTGCAGTTTTTCTCCTCAAATTTTTCTCCTCAGAGGCCTGTCTTCTCCTCAGTTTGTGCTTCCCAATGTGTCATTCTCCAGCAGGAGAGCGAGTCTGGGTTACGTCGTGGAGAGAGAAACCTCGTCCCCGGAGGAACGGGACCCTGGTGACACCATCAGTGTGTCCTGACACAGAAGCAGAGTCTCCACCGTCCTCCTGATTCCAGTTCCCCAGACCCTCCCGGGGCAGGTTCAAGCACAAGGGCAGAGACGAATCTCAGAGACAACCAGAAAGTCTCGGTGATGTTCATAAAGATCAGAGCATTTTCCTCCAAAGTGGGAATGAATGACGTGCAGAGGTGGAGTGAGCTCCGCACCCGCCACCCCACAGCCACCGTCACAGCAAGAGTGAAAAGCTGAAACAGTCACGCGAAGCTGAGGAGTAAGACATGGACGTCACGGTCACAGGTGTCACTCAGCACCGTCCCGGTAATCTCAAAGAAAAAGGCCAATGGGGCAACACCTGACAAAGACAACACAAAAAAGAGAATTGCAGGCCAAGAGCCCTCGTGATCACTGATGGGAACATCCTCCCAATGTCCTCGCCAGCAGGACCCGACCTGCGCCCCAGGGACCGTCCCCCAGGATCACAGGGACTCATCCTGGGCACGGGATGGTTCCACAGCCGAGATAGCATCAGTGTATCCAACACGGCAACAAATAGGAACATGGATCCTCAGGATCACATCAACAGACGCTGGAAAGCGCTCGACACAGTCCAAGCCCCATGTGTGGTGCCGGCCCGGGATGCCCTCTGGGGAGGAACAGACTTTAGCATGGTGAGAGCATCCATGACAAGCCACCGCCTGTGGGATGCTCAGGGCGACATGCTGAGGCCCTTCCTGTGAGATCGGGAGCAAGACAGGGACGTCCTCTCTCACCTGCCCTTCAGGAAACTGGGGCACAAGACATGGGTCTGTCGGCGTCCAGCGGACACGATCCTCCGCACATGGAGAGCAAAAGCTCCCCGAGAGGCAATGGTCAGATCCTGAAGGGCCCCGCGGAGGTGGGATGCAGAGTGAGCACAGCCCCCAGAGGCGCCACCCCGGGACGCAAGTGAGTGGGAGGGGAGGGTCCAGTTCCGGTCACATTCTCGCCCGAGGAGGAGATTCACGGGAGCCAGCGGGGCAGGCGGGGAGGACAGTGCCGTGACCACGTCAGCCTGTCACACACAGACACGCACAGGACAGAGAGACATGGACGCGCTCGTGGGCTCGTGCGGGGGCAGATTCGTGTTATTATTATGGCCACACGGTGCCCCAGTGGGTTCCCGGCCGTGTCCGAGAACACAGAGCACCGTGGACAGGGGGCAGAGCAGTTATCCAGTATCCAGGGATCCAAAAAGGCCGTGAGGAGACAAAACAATCCCGAGAGGAAAGAAGACACTAAAGGCCTCACCCGGGGAGAAAGAGCTGGACACTCCACACTGCGCCGGAGGAGGGAGCTTCGTTCCTGGACACGCGACTGGAAGATCCACAGACTCATGCGTCCCCGTGAAATACAACCCAATTTCCCACAGAAATGGAGCAAAGTTTTAAAGTTTAATTAGAAAAAGATAGACGGGCCTCCCCTTCCTGCGCAGGAGGTTGAGCGCTGCGCTGTGAGTCTGGCTGCGGGCTCTGCGGTGCCAGTTCGAGCCGGCCGGCCAGCAAGGGGCCCACATGGCACGGCAGACCTCTCCTGTTGCACCCGCTGCTCCCTCAGCAGTGTATGTCGTCGGTCTGCCTGTTCTGTTCCCCGCTCTGTCTCTGGTGAGTGCTCTCACACTCCCGCGCATCTGGCCTGTACCCCGATTCTTGTATAAATAAATAAATCTTTTTTTTTTAAAAGGAAAAACATAAGACACTGAACAACAGTCCTGGGAATCCGTGAGACTCTGCAGAGAAGGGTCCACACGAGAGCTCTCGTGACGGGTGCCCCCGTCACAGACACCAGAGGTCAGGCCGGGAGACCCAGGACCCCCAGGGCTGACCAGGGGCCTTTCAGACAGGGAGTCAGGTCTGGCCTCCCACAGCCATGAGCTGAGTCCAGGGCTGTGAGCTCAGAGCACCCCCTGGTGGTGGGCCTGGGTGCTGCCCCCTCCTGTCCTGCAGGGTCTGTGTCTGGGCCACACCCGCCCCGTCCCCGGGTCCCCCCAGTCATAGTAAGTAACAGAAACCTAGACAAGTGAGGGTCTCAACCCTGCTGGGACTCATCTGTGCACAGAGTCACCTCCTCTTTGGGGCTCCCCAGGAATGTGGGGAGCAGAAGACCCTCAGAGGAGAGCAATGGTGCCCTGGGGAGCTGGGGTCTCGCAGAGGGAGCGCCAGACAGGAAGCCCCTGCCCCCCACCCCTGCACCTGCTCCCCGGCTGTGCTCTGAGCTCTGAGCCTCCTGGGCCTCCTGGTGTCCCTGGGCCCCTGGGGTCCTGACACGCCCCAGTGGACCCCCATCCCCGCCCCCCGTCTTGCAGGGTTTGTGTCTGGGCTCACACCCGCTCCCCTCACTGTGTCTCTCGCGCAGTAATACACGGCCGTGTCCTCGGGCCTCAGGCTGTTCATTTGCAGATACAGCGAGTTCTTGGCGTTGTCTCTGGAGACGGTGAATCGGCCCTTCACGGAGTCTGCGTAGTATTGCTTACTCCCATCATACCATATAAATGCAACCCACTCAAGCCCCTTCCCTGGAGCCTGGCGGACCCAGTTCATGTAGTAGTTGCTGACGGTGAATCCGGAGGCTGCACAGGAGAGTCTGAGGGACCCCCCAGGCGGCACCAAGTCTCCCCCAGACTCCACCAGCTGCGCCTCACCCTGGACACCTGCAAACACAGACACAGCCTGTCAGGACATGGCTCTCGCCCACTGCGTCCCCCTCCTGCCCCCCCTCAGGGATCCTGCCCCCAGGAATCACCCCCTAGAAGAGCCACGAGCAACAGCCAGCTCAGCCCACGCTCCATGGCGAGTGTCCACGTCTTTGCTGACCCGGGTGGACCCTGGGTGCGGGCTGGGCTCCTGTGCGGGCTGCAGGGCGGGCCGGGCTGGTTTTCAGCAGCAGGGGACGCCCTATTTGCATGTGTCCTGCTATATAGCAGCTCTGGCTGGGTCTGGGCAGAGGAGCCAGGGAGGGTCCTGGGACGTGGGGTCATGACACACGATGAGCAGGTCCCTTATTAGGGGCCAGAGCTGGTGACACTGAGCCCCTGTTACTTGCTGTGACACAGGCTCAGGTGCTGGTGCTCACACGTGCTCTGTGGGGTCATCTGTGGAAATGGGACCCGTGTGACTGTGGGGTGAGTGGAGGTTGCACAGCAGTTCTAATGACAGTGTGACGTCCCCGAACATCAGAGGACGGATGTCTGTGTGGTCAGTGTCTCACCTGTGTGCAGGTGTGTGCAGGGAACAGAGTCAGGACACGTGACAGCAGGGATGTGCATGGTTAATTCTCACTTCATTCCTTCTGTCCTTAGTGGCTGCCCTGAGAGGGTGGCATCCAAGTTTGGGTCTCTGAGGCAGGCCGGCCATTGAATAGATGGACCCTCACTCTCCATCAACCCACGGTGTCCTCTGCCCCCTACAAGCCAACCATGTCTGCTCTCTCATTGCCCATCAACTTTGTTTCCCCCTGTCTCTCCATGACTGAAGATCATGTCCTGGTAGCTCAGATGAGCAGAGCCCAGGTGCACAGGGCACCGTGAGTGGATATTGAGGAAATAGTGTCATAGACGGACACAGAGAAGTTACTGTCCCGACAGCCTCTGAGCATTTGCGTGGTGACAGCTGTGAGGCCTCAGCCTCGTGAGAACTGGAACTCAGGTGTCTGTGGGGGAGGGACCCTCATCTGGGCCCATCTTCCTTGGGGATCCTCAGATGTAACTAAGGAGAATTAAGGACACACAATATGGGGAAATGAAATGTTTTAGGCACTTGACAAGGGTAAATTGCATTTATGGTATTTATTTATTGTCCCGACTTTTCACATGTGGAGGAAAACACGTGTCACAACTCACTTCCTGCTGAGGCCTCTGTTTAGGGCCTGGGAGGGACTCGGTGAGGGTGAGAAGGATTTACAGGGTGTGACCGGGGATGAGCGCTGCTTGGGGTCCTGTCCCTGGGTGTCCAGTCAGGCTGGCCTTGGGGCGAGGGAGAGAGATGAAGGGAATGAACTGCTCTGCACGTGGCGGGGAGGGCTGTGCTCCTGGAACCTGGTCTCCCCGTCAGTGTCGTCTCAGTGGGGATCCGGGAGGGATTAGACACCCCTGAGCCTCTCGTCCCTGCACGTGTCTCTCCAGCAGGAGAGCGAGTCTGGGCTGCGTCGTGAAGAGAGAAACCTCGTCCCCGGAGGAACGGGACCTGGTGACACCATCCGTGTGTCCTGACCCGGAAGCCGCGTCTCCACCGTCCTCCTGATTCCAGCTCCCCGGACCCTCCCGGGGCAGGTTCAAGCGCGAGGGCAGAGACGAGGCTCAGAGACAACCAGAAAGTCTCGGTGATGCTCATAAACATCAGAGCATTTTCCTCCAAAGCTGGAATGATTGGACGTTCAGAGGTGGAGTGAGCTCCACTTCCGACAACCCACAGCCACCGTCACAGCAAGAGCGAAAAGCTGAAACACTCACGCGAAGCTCAGGAATAAGACATGGACGTCACAGTCACAGGTGTCACTCAGCACCATCCGGATGCCCCACCAGAAGCTACTCGGAAAGAAAAGGCCACGGGGGTCGACACTGGACAAAGACAACACAAAAAAGAGAATCACAGGCCCGAAGCCCTTATGGTCACTGATGGGAACATCCTCCCAAAGTCCTCGCCAGCAGGACCCGACCTGCGTCCCAGGGACCGTCCCCCAGGATCACGGGGACTCCTCCTGGGCATGGGGATGGTTCCACATCTCAGAGAGCATCAGTGTATCCAACAGGGCAACAAAGAGGAACATGAAACCCCAGGATCACATCAACAGACGCTGGAAAGCGCTTGACACAGTCCAAGCCCCATGGGTGGTGCAGGCCCTGGACGCCCTCGGGGGAGGAACAGACCTTCACATGGTGAGAGCATCCGTGACCAGCCACCGCCTGTGGGATGCTCAGGGCGACACGCTGAGGCCCTTCCTGGGAGGTCGGGAGCGAGACAGGGACGTCCTCTCTCCCCTGCCCTTCAGGAAACTGGGGCAGAAGACACGGGTCTGTCGGCGTCCAGCGGACATGATCCTCTGCGCCGGGAGAGCAAAAGCTCCCCGAGAGGCGACAGTCAGGTCCTGAATGGCCCCGCGGAGGCGGGATGCAGAGTGAGCACAGCCTCCAGAGTTGCCACACCGGGATGCGCGTGAGTGGGAGGGGAGGGTCGGACACAACCTGGGGTGTCCAGGCACCGCACATCATCTCCCCGGGGGTGAGTCTGCGGGGGACGCTGGAGAAGAGAAAGGAGTCGCATTGAGTCCACCGTGACTGGGGGAAGCTCTGACATGACCCCGTGTTTAGTGTCTCCTCCTGGCGTCGGGGCTCCCATCCTCAGCACAGTTCCCTGCATCTCAGTGTCAGTGTTTCCTGCGTCTCCCCAGAGATCTCACACGGTGTCGTCAGGTGGATGTGAAGTCGTTCCTCACGCGCTGGCGAACGTGATTGTGTCACTTCACTTCATTCACACAAACCTCGTGTCAGCTCATCTCTGAGTGTGTAAAGACAGGGACCTGCCCTTGAGTCATCCCCTCGTGAACTGCCCTTGCTCGAGGAGCTTATGACCGTGAGGCGTGTTGGGATCTTCTGGCCTTTTCTGTGGAGACGCTCGTGTCCGCGGGATGAGAGTGAGTGTTATTTCCAGGCCCCATCTGTGTCTCTCTCCTCTGGTTGTTCCGTTGCCTCAACTCAGATTCCAGCAGAGTTTTGAAAACGCAATTGGAAATGGGCAAAGCTCCGTCCTGCCTGGCTGGGGAGGTTCTGGTGGGTCGCGATTCAGTGAGTTTGTCGCTGTTGCTGTTGTGCAGGTTGTCGTTGTCCGGATGGAGATGTTTGTTTTTGTGGTTGGTTTCCTGGCAGTGATTTCCTCACGGCGGGTGTGGACCATCCTGACGTTGTTCCGGGTCTACTGACACGTCACTGTGCTGCTGTGTTGGGTGTTTCTGTGAGAACCAGATTCAGACTCTCAACACCATCGTCTCCCCCCGTGGATCTGCTCAGACTCCCTGATTCAATCTTTGTAAACTAACGGCTAAAATATTAGTAAGAAAAACTTGGCTTCCTGAGGTCCCTGAGACCCTGGAGTCCTGATCCACACTGTGGCCCCAGCGCCCCCTGCTTGTCCTGGGCACCCCAGCCCCACCCCACGTCCTGCAGGGTTTGTGTCTGGCTCACACCCGCTCCCCTCACTGTGTCTCTCGCACAGAAATACACGGCCGTGTCCTCGGGCCTCAGGCTGCTCATTTGCAGATACACCGAGTTCTTGGCGTTGTCGCTGGAGATGGTGAATCGGCCCTTCACGGAGTCTGAGTATTTTGTTTCACCATCACTAGGATCAATTCGTGCAACCCACTCAAGCCCCTTCCCTGGAGCCTGGCGAACCCAGTGCATATAGTAGTCGCTGATGTTGTATCCGGAGGCTGCACAGGATATTCTGAGGGTCCCCCCAGGCGGCACCAAGTCTCCCCCAGACTCCACCAGCTGCGCCTCACCCTGGACACCTGCAAACACAGACACAGCCCGTCAGGACATGGCTCTCGCCCACTGCTTCCCCCTCCTGCCCCCCCCTCAGGGATCCTGCCCCCAGGAATCACCCCCTAGAAGTGCCACGAGCATCAGCCAGCTCAGCCCACGCTCCATGGCGAGTGTCCGCGTCCGTGCTGACCCGAGGGGACCCTGGGTGCGGGCTGGGCTCCTGTGCGGACTGCAGGGCGGGCCGGGCTGGTTTTCAGCAGCAGGGGACGCCCTATTTGCATGTGTCCTGCTATATAGCAGCTCTGGCTGGGTCTGGGCAGAGGAGCCGGGGAGGGTCCTGGGACGTGGGGTCACGACACACAATGAGCAGGTCCCTTATTAGGGGCCAGAGCTGGTGACCCTGAGCCCCTGTTACTTGCTGGGACACAGGCTCAGGGGCTGGTGCTCACATGTGCTCTGTGGGGTCTTCCTGCCTGAGTTGTTCGTATATTTATGTTCAGCCCTTTGTCAGATGTGTTGCCTGCAAATATATTGTCCCATTCAGGAGGGAGACTTTTATTGTCCTGATTGTGTTTTTAATTGTATGGAAGCTTATTCACTGAATGGAACCCCTTTTGTTTTCATTTATTTTTCTTCTCCTGCCACTGGAGACCAGTCAATAATATATCACGGAAGCCCATGGCTGGTTGTTTGGTAAATTCACTTGTTCTATTTAGCTGGCAGCCCGTGCACACGCTTAGCCAGGACAAACACCCACGTGCCCAAGGGCAGGAGTGGATCAGGCAAATGAGCCGCACGGATGCCTTAGCGCAGTGCCCAGCTATGAGGTGGGGCGATGCTCAGTGACCAGGTCTGACCAGAGGGACAAAGGCTGGACGGACTCACTGACCTGTTGGTGAAGGTCCTACAGAACAGGGTCAGGCAAAGGCAGCGACAGTCAGCTCTGCCCTCTGACTACGGCACTGAGGAGCAGAGGGGGTGGTGGGAGTGGGGACGAGGGCCCCATGGACGTGCTGGGGCAGCCGGGCCGGGGCCAGGCTGGTGTGAAAGGCGTGTCTGTGTAGGCTTGACCTGTAGCCTGAGCAGATTCTCAGACGCAAACCTGCTTCTCCTCCACAGACACAGACGCACCCGGTGTCAGCACCGTCACGGTGATGGTCGTGTCCGTGGTCTCCTCTGACACCGTCGCTGCGCACTGGAGATGGTCCACGGGGAGAGCCGGGAAAATTGTGCCAGGAGGGGACTGTGTGCAACACTCCTGACCGACCAGTTCTGGACGAGTGAGGACGCGAACAGGAAACCACATCACACATGACACAGCGTCACTGGGCCATGACCTTCCCGAACTGTGGATGGCGGGGGCCGTGCTCCCCAGGCTGTCCACAGGTCCGGCCATGGGGGAAGTTTCTGATAAGTCAGGAAGCGCCACAGCTGGCTCCGGCTGCTTCCTTCCATTTGTCTGAGGCAGTTCTTGCCACCGGGGGAATTCTCTGCAGGCTTCAGCATCACGCAGTGAGTGGGGGCTCCAGGGCCCGGCTCGGGAGCGCAGCCTCAGGGGTCTGAGAAATGTGCCTTCCAGCAGGACTGACGGGGAAACGGTTTCCCACATTCTCCACGTCCTCCGATGTGTGGTTCAGTGACCACGAGTAGCGCCGAGTTCTCTGACAAACCCCACGTGATAGACCTGAGGGGACAGAGCCCGGCACACGTCCCCACTAGAGCAGGCCTGAGGCGCCCCGGAGGCGAAATGGTCCGAGAGAAGCTCCCCCCATGCTGTTCCCGTGGCCCCGGGACCCCGGGTTCTGTATAGGAACTAGGAGGCCGCCCTCGACCTCCCGGTGCCCGCGGAGCCTGGTGTCGCCCCCGGGCGAGACTGCGAACATCACGTGCGTGCAGCGCCTCTTCCTGTTCTCCGAATAACACGCATCACCTCGGGAAACAGGTGACCAAGTTGATGCACCCACGTGACCAAGCTCATCAGATACTGGGAAAATTAAAAAAAAAAGGACTGTGCACTATTAATGATCTTTAATAATTTCTTAAACAATGTAAAAGTAAAATCAAACAATTGCATTATGTGATGATGTAATAACAATCCCTACTGTCTAGACAAAGCCCCGCTGGGAGTGTCAGTGGGAGACACTCGCACCCCGTCAAGTGTCTCCGTCTCTTCATTCCCTCCCCTGCTCCCTCCTCTTCGCTGATGCAGTCTTGTCCTTGCGGAAACCTGGCCCCGGGCGGGGCTGGACTCTGGCATGTGGACCCGTCAGAAGCCGAGCGAAGGGCGGGAGAGGGCCGTGCAGGCCTCGCCGTGAAGGAGTAAACGCTGCAGCCCAGGTGGAGGGTCCCGCCTCAGGCCGCTCCCCAGGGAGAGCCAGTGACTCCTACGCCAGCGGGGGAGGGAACAGTGTGACCTGGAGCCGCAGCAAACCAGACACGCGTGGAAGGTTCCCGTGAGCAGTGATGCCACAGGAGGTTTTCCATAAAATAACCAAAATGGAGGGAATCGATACTCTCCGTTAGATAAACCGAGTAAAACTAATAAACAAAACAGAGGCGGACGAGGGGAGAGACCACGGACACCTCCCTGCCAGGGCCGCGTGTCTGTGCGGCGCGTGAGGCGTCCCGCTTGGGGCCGTCGTGTGTGTCCTGCTGAGAAGCGCGTCTCCTCTGTCCCGTGCCCGGGCCTCAGGCCGCCCCTGCGTCCGGTTTCCAGCTGAAGGGAAGGGACGGGACTCCGGGACAGGCAGCGTGTTCTCACGGTGGTTTGTAAAAACGCGGGTCAGGGGGCCGCCCGTTGGTTGGTGAGAAGATGTGGACAAAGTCTCAGGAGCTCCCGAGCCTCAAGCTGAGTCAGGAAGAAACAGAAAACCGGAGCCGCACAGCTCCAGGGAGAGGCGTGAAGCGTCATCCTGCCTCCACACAGACAGCCAGGGCCCTGCCAGGCTCCCCCTCGTTCTCCCCAACCCCTAGGGTAACTACTGCCCGTCCTGCTCTGTCCTTCAGGACCCGGAGGAGGCTGTGCTGCCAGAGGAGACCATGAGGCCACCACGGTCCTGACACTCACCCGGCAAGGACGTCACTCAGAGGACAGAAAATTACAGACCAACAGCCTCGTAAACGCAGATGCAGGAATCCCCCAGAAAATCTTCCCTAACTGAGTGAGCAACACACTGTGAGAACATCCGTGGGGACCCAGGGGTGTTCACTCCAGGACACGGGAGGGATGGACGTGGACGGTCCGTCCAGGTCATTCTCCATCTCAGCAGATAGAGATAAAATCACGGCCCAGATCAGCCACTGCAGAGAAGGCAGCTGACGAGACTCACCCCGTTCATGGTCACGTCTCCCAGGGAGACGCGCGGAGGTGACGCCCCCCACAGGAGGGAGACCGTGTGCCCAGCCCACCCAGCAGCACCTCAGTTCCTACGTGAGCTGTGGAGTTTCTGTTGCGCCACCCCAGGGTCCTGTCCACGCTCAATGCAATAACTGTTTCCTCCTGTGTTAACTGTCAGGGTTTAACTCGTTTACACTTTATGTCTGTGATTAATTTTTTTCACTTTTTTAAATTTTATTTTTATATTCCCCATACAGTTGCAACCCCCTTATTTTGACCCCAATCCCTGCCACCCAACCCCCCCATAGCGTGTCTCTGGTTCACAGTTGTGTGTTGATTTTGGTTTTTTCTCTCTCATTGCTGTTCTTTTTCCTGGTCCCTTATTTAGGTTTTCTAGATTCCTCTATGAGTGAGCCCCTGAGTCCTGATCTCACCCCGGGGTCCCTGCGCCCCGCCGGTCCCGGCATCCCCAGCCGCCCTCCTGTCCTGGAGGGGGTGTGTCTGGGCCACCCGGGTCCCCACTGTGTGTCCACCACAGTCCCACGCGGCGTGTCCTCAGTCTCGAGTGCTCGCTGCTGAGTGAACTCGCTCCTGGAGTTGTCCAAGGTGATCGTGAGCCGCGAGCTCAGAGCTGGTTGTAGCTTGTGCCTCGTCACCCCTGTCACCCCCGCCCACGGCAGCCCCTTTCCCTGCGCCTGGGGGTCTGCTCACCCCACAGCTGGACAGAGCCCCGGAGCCAGCACAGGGAGGCGCCGCCCGCCAGCTCCCAGGGGCTGCCCGCCCAGGCGTGTCTGGACTCGCGTCTCCGGACGCGCCCCTCGGCCTTGGTGTCTGCTGCCCCTCATCCCCAGGAAGATCTCGACGCCCAGCTGGGACACCGGCTCCTGCCCAGGCCTCCGGCCCCGTCGCCGCCCGCCCCCTGTGCAGGCGAGTGACCGTCCACCATGTACCGTCAGCAGGAGCCGGGCCGCCAAGGCTCCCCTGGTTCTGACGGACAGTGGACCCGAGTGCAGCAGTTCCTGGCGCGTGAGCAACACGACGGAAGGCCACGTCCCTGCCTCCCAGCAGCCCAAGCCCCACCGACCCGTGGTGCCCCGGAGCAGGGTCAGCCTGCTGCCCCCGGAGGACAGGAATAGAGACCCGAAGGCCGGTCATGTCCCTGGACCTCCAGTGCTGACAAGGGGCCTTTCAGACAAGGAGTCGGGTCCAGCCAGGACAGAGACACACGGAGAGTCCTCAGACACCCCCCATGCCTGCCAGCTGCCAGGGGACGTCCCCACACGGGGTCAGGATCAGCTCCCGGGGTCTGGATCCAGGATCCTCAATCAGGAGTCAACACCGGCCTTCCTGGGGGCCCTGGAACCTGGTGACGGGGGTGTGGACACCACGGTGATCTGATCCCACTGGGTCTCGGGACCAGAACAGACAATCAGTTGTTCTGACACATTGAAAGGCACAGATGTTATCAGCAGATGGCAGTGGGGGAGTGACCCAAGGCTGTGCCCGAGGAGGACAGAGGGATGGACACCCACCAGAAGAGGGCAAGGTTGGCCTGGAGGGCAGGTAAATGGTGAAAGTCCCATCCCTGTCCATGTCCTCCACAGCCATGAGCTGACTCCAGGGCTGTGAGCTCGGAGCGCCGCCTGGTGGTGGGCCTGGGTGCTGCCCCCTCCTGTCCTGCAGGGTCTGGGTCTGGCCATACCTGACCACTCCCTGGGTCCCCCCAGTAATAGTAACAGACACTTGGACAGGTGAGGGTCTTGACCCTGGGGAGGTCTCATCTGTGCAGACAGAGAACCCACCTCCTCGGGGCTCCCCACAATTGTGGAGAGCAGGAACCTCTCAGAGGAGAGCAATGGTGCCCTGGGGAGCTGGGGTCTTGCAGAGGGAGCCCCAGACAGGAAGCCCCTGCCCCCCACCCCTGCACCTGCTCCCGGGCTGTGCTCTGAGCTCTGAGCCTCCTGGGCCTCCCGGTGTCCCTGGGTCCCTGGGGTCCTGACACGCTCCAGTGGACCCCCAGCCCCGCCCCCCGTCCTGCAGGGTTTGTGTCTGGGCTCACACCCGCTCCCCTCACTGTGTCTCTCGCACAGTAATACACGGCCATGTCCTCGGGCCTCAGGCTGCTCATTTGCAGATACAGCAAGTTCTTGGCGTTGTCTCTGGAGACGGTGAATCGGCCCTTCACGGAGTCTGCGTAGTGCTGCCACCACTAGGATAAATTCCTGCAACCCACTCAAGCCCCTTCCCTGGAGCCTGGCGGATCCAGCTCATCTAGTAGTTGCTGAAGGTGAATCCGGACGCTGCACAGGAGAGTCTGAGGGTCCCCCCAGGCGGCACCAAGTCTCCCCCAGACACCACCAGCTGCGCCTCACCCTGGACACCTGCAAACACAGACACAGCCCGTCAGGACATGGCTCTCGCCCACTGCTTCCCCCTCCTGCCCCCTCCTCAGGGATCCTGCCCCAGGAATCACCCCCTAGAAGAGCCACGAGCAGCAGCCAGCTCAGCCCACGCTCCATGGCGAGTGTCCGCATCCGTGCTGACCCGAGTGGACCCTGGGTGCGGGCTGGGCTCCTGTGCGGGCTGCAGGGCGGGCCGGGCTGGTTTTCAGCAGCAGGGGACGCCCTATTTGCATGTGTCCTGCTATATAGCAGCTCTGGCTGGGTCTGGGCAGAGGAGCCGGGGAGGGTCCTGGGACGTGGGGTCATGACACACGATGAGCAGGTCCCTTATTAGGGGCAGAGCTGGTGACCCTGAGCCACTGTTACTTGCTGGGACGCAGGCCCAGGTCCTGGTGCTCACACTGGCACTGTGGGGCCTTCTGTGGAAACGGGACCCCTGTGCACTCTGAGGTGCGTGGAAGTTACTCAGCCAGTGCTGAGAACTTTGGGAGGTTCTGAAACATCAGCAGAGGATGTTGTGTGGTCAGCATTTCACCTGTGGCAGGTGTGCCTAGAGAGCGGCGTCAGGAGAGGTGACAGCAGGGAGGTGTGTGGTTAATGCCCATTTTATTCCCTCTGCCCTGTGTGGCTGCCCTGAGGGGTGGTGTCCAGAGTTCAGTGCCCTGAGGCAAGACAGCCACTGGGTGGATTGAACCTCCTCGTCTGTCAACGCGTTGTGTCTCTGCTCCCAACCTGTCCCATCTTTCAGTTGCCCATGACCTTTAAGGTCCCGCATGTCATTCCATGGCTGAAACTCATGTCCTGGCAGCTCAGGTGTGCAGGGCCTGGTGCACAGGGCGCCGTGAGTGGACATTGAGGAAATAGTGTCACAGACGGACACAGAGAAGTTACTGTCCCGACAGCCTCTGAGCATCTGCGTGGTGACAGCTGTGAGGCCTCAGCCCTCGTGGGGGACGGAGACTCAGGTGCGTGTGGGGGAGGGACCCTCACCTGGGCCCATCTTCCTGGGGGTCACTCAGATGTGAACTAAGGAGAAGGAGAACAGAGAATAAGGGGGTTTATATTGAGAGGAGGGGGTGGGGTTCGTGCATCTTTTGTCATGGACTTTAAAACAGGGAGAAAACTGTGCTCAGAGTCGCGCCTGCTGCAGCCTGTGGGGACGTGGGTGTCGGGATGCTGGGGGTGCCCAGGGCAGGATGCAGACGGGGCTGCCCAGACCCAGCCCTGGCGCTGATCGTGTCCTTCACTCCTGGGCTTTCGGGCTGGCTGGGCCGGGAGAGGCGGAGGAGGAGAGAGACACAATCTCCGCTCTGGGGCGGGAGGGCTGCGCCTCATGACGCCTGTTTCCTGGCCGGTCCGTGTGAAGGTGAACGTCAGAGAGAGGGTCGGACACAACCTGGGGTGTCCAGGCCCCGCACGTCCTCTCCCCGGGGGGGAGTCTGCGGGGTCGCGGGAGAAGAGAAAGGAGTCTCAGGGGAAACAGGCTCCTGCTCCCCGCGGGCGTGTCTGTGAGTCAGGAGAGTCTCCGCGTCCCCGGAGTTGGGTTCTCTGGACTCTCGGGGAGACAGTTCCAAGCGTGGGGGGCAGGAGGAACCCCAGGGACACGCAGAGCACTTTAGCGATGACATTGCAAAGAATTAGAGTAGAAATTCCCTCAATAGGGGAATGAAAGCAACTTGCACAGATGTTCTGAGAACTGCAGGGGACACCCCCACACCAGCCCCACGTCCACGGGAGAAGCTGAGTCTCCCTCTCAGGCCAGACGGGGCGGGACGGCACGTCCACGGTCTCCTGTCACTCAGCCTCGTCCTGGGCGTCCCCTCGGGAGCGTCTGGGTGAGAAAGGACTCCAAGGAACCAGACGGGCCCCACACACTGCGCCGTCACCCCCACAGAGGACATGCTCACCCCCAGGGAGACCCGGGGATTCCACCAGAGGAAACTGTCGAGCATCACAGTGACATCCTCGTGGGGCAGGAGAAGGAGGAACACACAGAACACGGGGAATTCTGCTTGCGGGCACCTGTCAGGAGACAGGGAGGGCAGAGAACACCCCACCTGCCATCACCCCAGAACAAGGAGACCCCGGGTGACATGGGGGGCAGGACCCGCACAAGGAGACGGTGAGACTCTGTCGTGAGGACGTAAGAGACGAGGCCTGGGGAGTCCTGGGCCCTGCGACGAGCACTGACCGCGTGGAAAGGGCCCCGGCCCCCGTGCGCTCCGGGGACCCCTGCAGTCTCTGTGAGGGCACAGTGGCCCCTTGACAGGACACAGAAAGACGATTGTCACCTCACAGGGGCAGAGGAGGCTTGGAAGAGGCCAAACCCTCCTGAGAGAAAGAGAAAATAAAGGCCTCCCCGGGAGACACAGAGCTGGGAACACCCTGAGTCAGCATGGAAGAAGGAACAGCGTCCGTGGGCACCGGACCCCAAAGTCTGCACTGTCCCCCGTTCCTGAAACACAGTGTCCTTCTTCACGGGACAGGAGCAAAGTTTCGTGAGGTTCAGCGACAAACACACACGACACTGAGCAGCAACAGTCCTGGCAACCCGGGAGACTCTGCAGAGAAGGGTCCACCCGACAGCTCTCATGGCGGGTGCCCCCGTCACAGACACCAGAGGTCATGCCAGGTGACCCGGGACCCCCAGGGAGTCGGGTCCGGCCAGGGCAGAGACACAGGCACAGTCCTCAGACACCCCATCCCGGCCAGCTGCCAGGGGACGTCCCCACACGGGTTCAGGGCTCAACTCCCGGGATCTGGATCCAGGACCATCAGGCAGGAGTCCCCACCTGCGTTCCTGGGGGTCCTGGCACCTGTGACAGGGGTGTGCACCGCATGGTGATCTGATCCAACTGGGTGTTGGAACCAGAACAGCAAATCAGTTGTTCTGACACATTTTAAAGGCACAGACGATATTCAACTGATTACAGTGGGGGGAATGACACAGGCTGGACCCGAGGACAGAGGGATGGACACCCACTAGCAGAGGGCAGGGGCCAGATGGACGGCAGGTCCAGGCCGGAGGTCCCATCCCTGTCCTTGTCCTCCCACAGCAATGAGCTGAGTCCAGGGCTTTGAGCTCAGAGCGTCCCAGCTCTGGCGGTGGAGTGGGGAGTTGACATCATTTAAACGCCGCGTCAACCAATGCAACTCACGGATTTAATGCATCACCTATGACAGCACATGTGACCTTTGAAAGGAACAAGCAAGCAGTCGTGGATCCTAAAGGGTCTTGAAGAGCCAGAATAACTGAGAGAAAAGAAGAAAAATGAGGGAATCACATCCGGGAGACAAGAGCCTGGACACGTTCCTGTCACCCCGCTCGCAAGAGTGAGCACGGAGTGGCCAGTTGAACCACAGTCCACAGACCCACTGCACCCCGATGCCACAGCGTCATTCCCAATGGGTCACAGTTTCGTGGGGTTCAGCGAGAAACACACAAGACACTGAGCAGCAACAGTCCTGGGAACCCGGGAGACTCTGCAGAGAAGGGTCCACCCGAGAGCTCTCGTGGCGGGTGCCCCGTCACAGACACCAGAGGTCAGGCCAGGAGACCCAGGACCCCCAGTGCTGACCAGGGGCCTTTCAGACAAGGAGTCCAGGTCTGGCCTCCCACAGCCACAAGTTGAGTCCAGAGCTGGTAGCTCGGCGCGCCCCCTGGTGGTGGGCCTGGGTGCTGCCCCTTCCTGTCCTGCAGGGCCTGTGTCTGGGCCACACCTGCCCCCTCCATGTGTCCCCCCAGGAACAGTAAGTAACAGATACCTGGACAGGTGAGGGTCTCATTCCTGGGGAGGTCTCACCTGTGCACAGACAGAGTCACCTCCTCCTTGGGGCTCCCAGGAATGTGGGGAGCAGGAGCCTCTCAGAGGAGAACAATGGTGGCCTGGGGAGCTTGGGTCTTGCAGAGGAAGCCCCAGGCAGGAAGCCCCTGCCCCCCACACCTGCACCTGCTCCCGGGCTGTGCTCTGAGCTTTGAGCTTCCTGGGCCTCCCGGACTCCCTGGGCCCCTGGGGTCCTGAAATGCCCCAGTGGAACCCCATCCCCGCCCCCCCATCCTGCAGGGTTTGTGTCTGGGTTCACACCCGCTCCCCTCACTGTGTGTCTTTCACACAGTAATACACGGCCGTGTCCTCGGGCCTCAGGCTGCTCATTTGCAGATGTAGCGAGTTCTTGGTGTTGTCTCTGGAGACGGTGAATCGGCCCTTCACGGAGTCTGCGTAGTCTGTGCTACCATCAGTATAAATTGCTGCGACCCACTGTAGCCCCTTCCCTGGAGTCTGGCGGACCCAGCTCACGGGATAACTACTGAAGGTGAATCCAGAAGCTGCACAGGAGAGTCTGAGGGACCCCCCAGGCGGCACCAAGTCTCCCCCAGACTCCACCAGCTGCTCCTCACCCTGGACTCCTGCAAACACAGACACAGCCCGTCAGGACATGGCTCTCGCCCACTGCCTCCCCCTCCTGCCCCCCTCCTCAGGGATCCTGCCCCCAGGAATCACCCCCTAGAAGCACCATTTAACTACAAAAGATAAAAACTAGAAGGCGAAAAGGAGGAGGAGAGGCCGCAGCAGACACCTGGAAAGAGGCTCCCCTGGGCCGCTCCCCTGGTCTGGGCAGCACGTGGGAGAAGCTGGAATAAACGGAGCCCGTGTGAGAAGCATAAATCCTGCCCAGACGGAATCAGGAGAAACAGGACCAGGAACAGACCAATGACAAGGGAGAGAGTTGAACAGTCATCCAAGTCCCCCCAAAATGAAGGCACAGGGCCTGCTGGTTCCCCGGTGAGTCCAACAAGCCCTCAAGGGGAACCAGTGTCCATCATGCTCTGGCCGTTCCCGAAACTCAGGCGGAGGCTACGCTAACAAGTGCCCAGAGTGAGGCCCCGGGATCCCGACACGAGAGCAGACGAGGACGTCAGCACAGAAGAGACACTGCAGACCCGCGTCCTGAGAAGCACAGAGGAAAAAGCCTCAGCAGTGGAGTGAACAGCAGGTGCCGAGGAGCCTTCACCAGGACCCAAGAGTGTCCTTGGCACATTTTTAATTTGGGTGTTTGCTTTCTTGTATGTTTTCTCCTTGTGGCCTTCTCTGGATGGACACATCTCACACGATCACACCCCGTTATCACCCCAGGGCTGTTGCTCGCATCCTCTTGTTAAGTCATTTGCTTCTGCAGAGTTTACAGTTTTGATGTGACTCGTCTAGAAAACAATTCCTGCTGGAACCGGGTCATTTCTGTGGTGCCACCCCAGGGCCCCGTCCACACCCCATGACATAAAAGTCTTCTCCTTGTTCACCGTCAGGGTTTGATTCTTTTCCATTTTATATCATGTCCGTGATTAATTTTGATTTGATGGTTGTATTTGCTCGTCTCCTGTGCTGGTTCTCCAGGGTGTGCAAATCCACCGTCCACGCAGGGTTTGGCATCTGCAGCCACCAAGGAACAACCTGAAAGTCTCAGGATCGTCGCATGGAGTCCACCGTGACTGGGGAAGCTCTGACATGACCCCGTATTCAGTGTCTCCTCCTGGCGTCGGGGCTCCCATCCTCAGCACAGTTCCCTGCATCTCAGTGTCAGGGTTTCCTGCGTCTCCCCAGAGATCTCACACAGTGTCGTCAGGGGGATGTGACGTCGTTCCTCACGCGCTGGCGAACGTGATTGTGTCACTTCACTTCATTTCACACAAACCTCGTGTCAGCTCGTCACCGAGTGTGTAAAGACAGGGACCTGCCCTTGAGTCATCCCCTCGTGAACTGCGCTTGCGCAAGGAGCTTGCTATGACCGTGAGGCGTGTTGGGATCTTCGGGCCTTTTCTGTGGAGACGCTCGTGTCCGGGGGATGAGAGTGAGTGTTATTTCCAGGCCCCGTCTACTGAAGGTGAATCCAGAGGCTGCACAGGAGAGTGTGAGGGACCCCCCAGGCGGCACCAAGTCTCCCCCAGACTCCACCAGCTGCGCCTCACCCTGGACACCTGCAAACACAGACACAGCCCGTCAGGACATGGCTCTCGCCCACTGCTTCCCCCTCCTGCCCCCCCCTCAGGGATCCTGCCCCAGGAATCACCCCCTAGAAGCGCCATGAGCAGCAGCCAGCTCAGCCCACGCTCCATGGCGAGTGTCCGCGTCCGTGCTGACCCGAGGGGACCCTGGGTGAGGGCTGGGCTCCTGTGCGGCTGCAGCGCGGGCCGGGCTGGTTTTCAGCAGCAGGGGACGCCCTATTTGCATGTGTCCTGCTATATAGCAGCTCTGGCTGGGTCTGGGCAGAGGAGCCGGGGAGGGTCCTGGGACGTGGGGTCATGACACACGATGAGCAGGTCCCTTATTAGGGCCAGAGCTGGTGACACTGAGCCCCTGTTACTTGCTGGGACACAGGCCCAGTTGCTGGTGCTCACACGTGCTCTGTGGGGTCTTCTCATTGAGATCTTTATGTTTTGGGTCTGCCCTTTGCCTGAAGTGTCATTTTAGTTGCAATGGTTGCTTTTTTGTTGTGACTTTTCGTTTGTGTTCATGCTTCACAATGGACATGTCTCATGTGCATCCCACGCGAGCATCACCCCTGAGTCTGTGGCTAGTATTCGCATTTTCATGCCTCTGCTTTTGCAGAATTCATGGTTTCCATCTAACTAGCCTGGAAAACAAGTATCTTGAACTGTGCCGTTGTGTCTCATTAATTAGTGTTTTCTGTGTATTTGTAAAGTTTTTTTTTTTTTTTTTTTTTTTTTAATATGCATTTCTTTTTTTTTTTTTTTGTATAGAGGCATGCTTTATTTATTTGTTTGCTGGTCTGTTTGTTTGTTTTGTTTATACATGCACTGGGTACAGTCAGAAGCGCGGGAGGGTGAGAGAATTCACCAGAGCCAGAGCAGGGAGCAGAGCAGGCAGAAGGACCGAAGTACACTGCTGAGGGAAGCAGCGGGCGGCAGGAGAGGTCTGCGCGCCATGTGGGACCCTCCTCTGGTGGCCGGGGAGCAGCCGGGGATCGAACCGGCGCCGCAGAGGCCGCGGGCAGCTTCGCAACCCAGCGCTCAACCGCTGCGCCACCGGGGAGGCCCATATTTGTAAAGTTTTATTTATTGATGCATACAAGACCTGGGGTGCAGGGCAAAGGTCCAGGTGCGAGAGAACTCCCCAGAGACAGAGTGGGGAGCAGAACAGTCAGCTCTAGTGAAATCCACTGCTGAGGGGAGCAGCGGGGAGACAGGGGAGTCTGCGGCCCCTGCGGGCAGCTCCCTGTGTGGGGATCGCACTGGGACTGCAGTGGCTGTGGAGAGCTGCATCGTGCAGAGACTGAACCCCTCGAGCCACAGGGCCCCCCCGGTGTCTTTGTGTTTCTGATGGTTTCTTTCATTCCCGGAACCATTTTAATTCGTTGTCGCCCCATGTGTTAACATCGTTTGGCTTCCCCGGTCTCGGGCGCCCAGGCCACGCGGACGTCCCCTGGGCCGTGCCGAGGGCGCTGGCCTGGCCTTCCCCTGTGCTGACGCGGCCCTGCGGGCACAGCCGGGGGGAACCGCCTGCGAGGAGGACACGGACGGCTCTGCAGCATGAGGTGCTTTTTCACGGCGCAGCCCGCGGCTGTAGCGCAGGACGGACGCCCGCGTTGGCAGCAGCGTGGGGGACCCACGAGGCGGCGCTGAGAGCAGCGAGTGCAGGAGAAAGACACACGCTGTCGGCACCTCCGTGTGCAGACAGAGAAACAGGCAAAGGGGCAGCAGGAACCAAAGCGGAAATACACCTGGACGTGTGAGTGCAGAACTGGGGCCACCGAGGGGAGGGGGGATGGGTGTGGGGCAGGAGCAGCCCATGGAATGTGTGGGGGCCCTGGGGAGCCCAGGGCATGGAGGGTGTGAGGGCGCCTGTGTGAGTGTGGACCCGGGACCCGAGGAGCAGACGCGAGGATGTGAACCCGCTTTTCCCCGGAGGACAGTGAACAGCAGGTGCCACACGTCGTGACCGTGGGGATCGTGTCTGTGTCGTCCCCGGGCACAGGGGCCCCAAACTGGGACTTGTCCGCACGGGGAGAGCCTGAGAAACGTTCCCAGGGGAGACCGTGACGGCCCCGCGGCCCGACGGTGGCTCGTGGGGGATGGAATGAGACACGTCCCCGCAGAGACAGAGCAGGTGGAGTCACGACCCGTGGCCAGAGCCTGTGACTCGGCCAACACCCCCCAGGGAGGGACAGAGCAGGCCTGACCCACGGGGACACAGGGGAGCCTCGTGATTAGACGAACATTGTCCCTGAAGAAATTATTTGAAAGAGCTTCAAACCATTCAAAAATTATTTTTGAAACACTCAAAATAATCAGTACATCAGAAGCAGAATTCAATGCCAGTAGAAGGAGGAAATAATGTTTAGAGCAAGAAAAAAGGAAAAACGAGTGAAGAGACAGCTCAGTGACACCGTGATGAGCAAGGGTGGTGCTTGCAAAATAAACAGTGTAGACAAATTCTGTGCCCTGATTAAAAAACTGGGAGAAAACACCCATGACAAGAAGGGAAATGGAGGAGGAGACGCTGCCACAGACCCTGGAGAGGGAGGATCCTGCAAATGGGTTCACACCCCGCGGAGAGACCCCACGTCACACATCGGGGAGACGGGAAGGATCCTCGTGTGAGAAGCGAGCGTGACGCTGCCCCTGTGGGCAGCAGACGTGGGGAGGGACACGGAGACCCCGACAGGCCCACGGAGACGGGGAGAAGCCGCGTCAGGGCCGTGAGGTGCAGGTCCAGACCCCGCGTGTCTGTGGGGGGGTGACGACCCGGGCCCAGTTCTCACGGCGTTGGCTGCTCTCGGCTGATCTCAGACTGTGTGTGTGTTTGTGGTCACGGCCTCACTCACGTGCCCCCACTGGCTCCTCATCTCTGCGTCTCTGTGTCGGGTTCTCAGTTTTACGACATTTGCTTGAACAGAATCACTGTTTCCTCCCGGGAGCGGGACAGCAAGTATTTCTTGAACGGGCCTCTCGGCCGCACCCCCAGGTCAGGTCCCCACGCACGGAAATGGACGTTCTCTCCCGGGCGGCCTGTCAGGGGGACTCCTCTGCCTTGGGCGTTTGTGTCTCTGAGGCATTTGGATGGAGTCGGTGGCCCTGGCTGGTGCCCACACGACCTTCTGTCACACGTGCAAATCCAGGGTCCATGGATTTGACGCGAGCCTGCGCGTCAGCCGGGCTCCCCGCTGCTGATGACCGCGAGGCGCCCGGTGACCGTCCTGCATGTCCCACGGAGACTTCGTGTCCGCTGTGGACGGATGGTTTTGTGTCGCGTCCCCTCTGTCTGCTTTCCTGTCTGCTTCACTGCCTGGGCTCAGACCTCAGCACCATTTGACGGGGAGGGACAAAGCGGACCTGGCTCCTTCCCGCCCTCGGGAAGAGGCTTCTGGTGGGTCACAGTCCCGTAAGGTTCTGGTCAGATTGCACTGGGGGAGTGACCCCAGCCTGGACCTGGGAAGGACAGAGGGATGGACTCCCAGTGGGAGAGGGCAGGGATCGGCCTGGACGGCAGGTCAAGGCTGAGGTTCCTCCCTGTCCATGTCCTCCCACAGCCATGAGCTGCGACCAGGTCTGTGAGCTCGGAGCGCCCCCTGGTGGTGGGCCTGGGTGCTGCCCCCATCTGTCCCGCAGGGTCTGGGTCTGGGACACACCTGCCCCCTCCCTGTGTCCCCCCAGTAATAGTAAGTAACAGACACCTGACAGGTGAGGGTCTCATCCCTGGGGAGGTCTCACCTGTGCACTGACACAGTCACTTTCTCTTTGGGGCTCCCCAGGAATGTGGGGAGCAGGAGCCTCTCAGAGGAGAGCAATGATGCCCTGGGGAGCTGGGGTCTTGCAGAGGGAGCCCCAGACAGGAAGCCCCTGCCCCCCACCCCAACACCTGCCCCCGGGCTGTGCCCTGAGCTCTGAGCCCTTGAGCCTCCCACAGTTGCTGGGCCCCTGGGGTCCTGACACGCCCCAGTGGACCCCCAGCACCACCCTCCCGTCCTGTAGGGTTTGTGTCTGGGCTCACACCTGCTCCCCTCACTGTGTATCTCGTACAGTAATATACGGCCGTGTCTTCGGGCCTCAGGCTGTTCATTTGCAGATACAGCGAGTTCTTGGCGTTGTCTCTGGAGACGGTGAATCGGCCCTTCACGGAGTCTGCGTAGTTTGTGCTACCACCATTAGGATTAATGTTTGCAACCCACTCAAGCCCATTCCCTGGAGCCTGGCGGAACCAGTTCATGTGATAACTGCTGAAGGTGAATCCAGAGGCTGCACAGGAGAGTCTGAGGGACCCCCCAGGCGGCACCAAGTCTCCCCCAGACTCCACCAGCTGCGCCTCACCCTGGACACCTGCAAACACAGACACAGCCCGTCAGGACATGGCTCGCGCCCACTGCTTCCCCCTCCTGCCCCCCCCTCAGGGATCCTGCCCCCAGGAATCACCCCCTAGAAGCGCCACGAGCATCAGCCAGCTCAGCCCACGCTCCATGGCGAGTGTCCACGTCCGTGCTGCCCTAAGTGGACCCTGGGTGCGGGCTGGACTCCTGTGCGGGCTGCAGGGCGGGCCGGGCTGGTTTTCAGCAGCAGGGGACCCCCTATTTGCATGTGTCCTGCTATATAGCAGCTCTGGCTGGGTCTGGGCATAGGAGCCGGGGAGGGTCCTGGCACGTGGGGTCATGACACACGATGAGCAGGTCCCTTATTAGGGGCCAGAGCTGGTGACACTGAACCCCTGTTACTTGCTGGGACTCGGGTCCAGGTGCTCGTGCTCACACGTGCCCTGTGGGGTCTTCCTGAGTGAGTTTCATATATTTAAGTCAGTCCTTTCTCAGACGTGTTACTTGCAATCATTTTCTCCTTTTCAGTATGGAGCCTTTTATTGTCCTGATAGTGTTTTTAATTGTTTGAAAGGTTATTAATTGACTGGAACCCCTTTTGTTTTCATTTATTTTTCTTCTCTTGCCACTGGAGACCAGTCAACAATATATCACGGAAGCCAATGGCTGGTTGTTCGGTAAATTCACTTGTTTCTTTCGCTGGCAGCCCGTGCACACGCTTAGCCGGGACAAACACCCACGTGCCCAAGGGCAGGAGTGGATCAGGCAAATGAGCCGCACGGATGCCTTAGCGCAGTGCCCAGCTATGTGGTGGGGCGATGCTCAGTGACCAGGTGTGACGAGAGGGACAAAGTCTGGACGGTCTCACTGACCTGTGGGTGAAGGTCCTACAGAACAGGGTCAGGCAAAGCCCAGCGACAGTCAGCTCTGCCCTCTGACTGCGGCACTGAGGAGCAGAGGGGGGTGGTATGTGTAGGGAGGAGGGCACCATGGACTTGCTGGGGTTGCCGGGCCGGGGCTGGGCTGGTGTGAAAGGCGCGTCTGTGAAGGCTTGACCTGTAGCCTGAGCAGATTCTCAGATGCAAACTTGCCCTGAGGCAAGACAGGTTACTCTTTGCCAGATGCCGATGGGGGGCTTGAATGGACATGGGCGCCCTGTGGGGTGGCAGCATCCCTTCAGCACGGGGACCCCTGAATGGGAGCCGCTCTGTCCCCTCATGCCGGCAGGCTCCTAAGAGGACGGCACACTGTTTGCCTCTGTCTTCCTCTCCCGCCGCCCTACATGGGCAGAGGCACCGTCCATGCGGCAAACTCTGCTGACTCTCTATGAGCAGAGAGTGGTTTTCAGGAAAGCCAGGGCAGAGGCTGACGGTCTCACCACCAGGACGGAGACTCCCCGGGGCCTGAGATGGTTGTCCCTGGGGCAGATCCCGAGTGGGACCCCAGCAATGGGGGATGGTGATGTTAGAGCTGTGTGAAATATGTTTATTGGGTGGACTGCAGCAAGGAAAAATTCAACAAAATGTTACACCTCGAACCGGGAGCTCATGAGGATCCATCAGCGTCCTTGAGAGAATCATCCAGACGTGTCCATGCCACACGGACACCACCAGGTGCCCCAGAAATGCTCGTCTGACGACTGTGGCGTTCATCACACACAGGGCCCCGACACGAGGAGAAACCGCCAAGGTGGTCGGCGTCACAGATGAGTCTGTTCCAGGGGGCGGACCTGGCATCCGGGTTTATGATAACAGAGAGGACAGGAGACCGAAACCTGCTATAGTTTCCATACACAGGGAGCCCAGGAGAGGGGTTCAGGGAGAGAGTAACGGACCGAGACATGAACCCAGACGTGAGCCCGGGAGAAGTGAACCCCTGGGGAGAACCCGTCCCTTCCTGCAGGGAAGAGGGACCTTGGAAGTGCGGCTGTCCCAGATCACAGGCGAGCAGCAGACACAGGAGGACAGAAGACAGGACAGAAGACAGAGGACGCCAGGACGTGACGACCCCGCAGGGGTCACGACAGATGTGAACGGGGGACAGGGACCCGGGACAAGGAGTGAGGACAGGAGCCGCGCGGTAGCCCAGAGCAGAGGCTCAGACCGAGTCAGGAGGGAAGACGGACCCAATAGGAGGAACCAGGAGCCCAGGACAGAGGAAGGGAGACAGATGATGCCACAGAGAAGGTTCAGGTGAACAGGGGGAGGCCAGGGGCTCCCCTAGATCCAAGTAAGCCCCGAAGGAACCGGCCCAGAGACGAGATCCCACTGGTCTTGTTGGCCCACTGAGGACGTGAGATATTTATCTAAGAAAATGACCAAGCTGAGTGTCACTGACTTCTGGCTGCTGTTGCAGGAGGCCCAAGAATTCCCTTTTCTGAAGGACGCTGAGGTGACGGACCCGCTCTGACCCACCTTCCCCTCAGCGCAGGACGCGGGAAGCGACGCCTGGAGTCGCACACGCCGGCAGGACTGTTCGCAGAAAGGCTTTCCATCCTGGCTCTGGCCTTTCCTTTAAGCTCATTTCGGCCTGGAGTGAAGCTGCAGCTGTGTAAGCCCCACGCGTGACCCGTGGTGACCGAAGGGCTCTTTGTGTCTGGATGTTGCTTGTCTGTGTGTCCTGGTGTCCCTGTCTTGGCCTCCAGTGGCTGACAAATTGGCCTACATGGTGCCCATAGACGCGAAAATAAAGTCACATGAAAGGTTACGATTTCGTGTCAACATGGTGCTTCTGGACGAAGCCGCTGCCGTCACAGAGACTGAACATTGATGATTCTGCTGTTTTCTGGTCTTTATGGCAAAGCTTCCCGGAAATCTAAATTTAAGAAAAAATGGGGTGGCCTGTCATTGGCGTGAGGGAAGGAAATGTTGGGAACCTCAGCGAGCTCCTGAGACTCTCCCCAGAGTCGCTCCCTCTGCTCCCGGGACAGGCAGTGCGTGAATGTGTCCTACTCGGCTTCCCCAGTGCAGGGAAACTAGACGGGAGGCGTCGTCCCTTGGGAAAAGGGGGACCCTTGGACACGACCGGAAATGTCCGCGCTGGCTTCCCAACACGTGTGTAAAACCTCTCAGCCCTGACACGCAGGTGAACTGTCTTGGGGATCGTCCCCTTGGAACTCGGCCAACACCCCCCAGGGAGGGACAGAGCAGGCCTGACCCACGGGACACAGGGGAGGCTCGGTGATTAGACGGACCTTGTCCCTGAAGCAATTATCCAGAAACTGCTGGAAACCATTCAAAAATTTTTTTTGAAACACTCAAGAGAGTCAATACATCAGAAGCAGAATTCAATGCCTGTAGAAGGAAGAAATACTGTTTAGAGCAGAAGAAAATGGAAAAACGAGTGAAGAGACAGCTCAGTAACACAGTGATACGCAAGGGTGGTGCTTGAAAAACAAACCATGTAGACAAATTCTGAGCTCCATTTAGAAAAATGGGAGAAAACACCCATGACAAGAAGGGAAATGGAGGAGGAGCCGCTGCCACAGACCCTGGAGAGGGAGGATCCTGCAAATGGGTTCACACCCCGTGGAGACCCCACGTCACACATCGGGGAGACGGGAAGGATCCTCGTGTGAGAAGCGAGCGTGACGCTGCCCCTGTGGGCAGCAGACGTGGGGAGGGACACGGAGACCCCGACAGGCCCACGGAGACGGGGAGAAGCCGCGTCAGGGCCGTGACGTGCAGGCTCCAGACCCCGCGTGTCTGTGGGGGGTGACGACCCGGGCCCAGTTCTCACGGGGTTGGCTGCTCTCGGCTGTGTGTGTGTTTGTGGTCACGGCCTCACCCACGTGCCCCCACTGGCTCCTCATCTCTGCGTCTCTGTGTCGGGTTCTCAGTTTTATGACATTTGCTTGAACAGAATCACTGTTTCCTCTCGGGAGCGGGACAGCAAGTATTTCTTGAACGGGCCTCTCGGCCGCCCACCCAGGTCAGGTCCCCACGCACGGAAATGGACGTTCTCTCCCGGGTGGCCTGTCAGGGGGAATCCTCTGCCTTGGGCGTTTGTGTCTCTGAGGCATTTGGATGGAGTCGGTGGCCCGTGCTGGTGCCCACACGACCTTCTGTCACGCGTGCAAATCCAGGGTCCACGGGGGGCCTGGGATCAGGTGGGCCACGTCCCCCGCAGAGGCCTGTCGGGTTTCCTGGCTGTGCCTTAAATCTCCAGGTCTCTCGGGGTGACCCACACGTGCGCAACATGCAGTCTCCTCCCCGCACATGGGGGCCCCTCCCCGGGGACTAGGGTCACGTTTTCCGTCTCCAGTTCCCCAGTTTCCTGCTAAAGATCCTACGAATGCCATGAGACGTGCCCTGAGCGTGTCATCTCGAGCTGGTGTGTCAGCAACATTATTTCACTCTATGTCCTGTCAGCCTCGTGTGACCTTCTCCACAGAACGAGGACGAGACGAGCAGCTGCGTCTTGACGGTGGACCCTGCAGACGAGCCTGCGCGTCAGCCGGGCTCCCCGCTGCTGATGACCGCGAGGCGCCGGGTGACCGTCCTGCATGTCCCACGGAGACTTCGTGTCCACTGTGGACGGACGGTTTTGTGTCGCGTCCCCTCTGTCTGCTTTCCTGTCTGCTTCACTGCCTGGGCTCAGACCTCAGCACCATTTGACGGGGAGGGACAGAGCGGACCAGGCTCCATCCCGCCCTCGGGGAGAGGCCTCTAGTGGGTCACAGTCCCGTGAGGTTCTGGTCAGATTGCACTGGGGGAGTGACCCCAGGCTGGACCTGAGAAGGACAGAGGGATGGACTCACCCTGAGACCTGGTCATCGGCAGCTGATGCGCGTCCCTGTCATGGAGATGCCTGTTGGTTGCTTTACCCCTAATTTCCTGGGCAGGTCCCCGGTTCCCTGGGGGTGACATGGAGCCAGCCCCTCGCTGCCCTGACGTCACAGGACAGGACGGCACTTTCTCCTGAGATGAGGCCAGGACTGGAGACGCCCAGGTGCCCTGACTCCAGGGAGGGGACGTCCTTCTGCTCGGAGGTGCTGAGTGTCTTCACCGTGAAATGCCCTGACCCCACCCCATGCTGTTTGCCCAGTGACAGGAGGTGCCCGTCCTGCCCCTGCCCCTGCCCTGGGGTCTCCCATGGCTGTTGGAGCTGCCCCTCGTGGCCTCCAAGGGAGGTCGCTCCTGGCTGCAGGCCTGCCGGGAGCTGCTGTGCAGAGAGCTGGGTAGGATGCTGTGCTGCTGCGGAAGGCGGGTCGGAGGGGAGACCAGGATGCTGACTGGAGGAGGAAGGTCTCGGGGGCTCAGGCTGCCCTCCAGGAGCATGAGGCTCAGGAAGGACTGGGGAGCAGGAAGGACCGAGCTGCATGCATTGGGGATCCAATGGTCAGCTGTGATGTGGGCGGGTAAAGAAGGGGGAGGGGTCAGGGACTGTCGGGGGCAGAGCTGCTTCCCCTGGACGTGGGGTGACGCTTCCTTTGGCCTTGTTGGGGCATCTCTGGAGCAACCTGGGGTTGGGTGATGAGGATTATGATGAGCACATCTGGAGTCTCTCAGGCGAGGCTCCTCCTTCCTCTCTGGTTGGGGCTGGTTTTTCGAGCATCACAGTGACATCCTCGTGGGGCAGAAGGAGGAAGAACACACAGAACACGGGGAATTCTGCTTGCGGCACCTGTCAGGAGACTGGGAAGGCGGAGAACACCCCACCTGCCGTCACCCCAGATCAAGGAGACCCCCGGGTGACATGGGGGGGCAGGACCCGCACAAGGAAACGGTGAGACTCTGTCGTGAGGACGTAAGAGACGAGGCCTGGGGAGTCCTGGGCCCTGCGAGGAGCACTGACCGCGTGGAAAGGGCCCCGGCCCCCGTGCGCTCCGGGGACCACCGCAGTCTCTGTGAGGGTACAGTGGCCCCTTGACAGGACACAGAAAGACAATTGTCCCTTCACAGGGGCAGAGGAGGATGGAAAAGGCCAAACCCTCCTGAGAGAAAGAGAAAATAAAGGCCTCCCTGGGAGACACAGAGCTGGAAACACCCTGAGTCAGCATGGAAGAGGGAACAGCGTCCGTGGGCACCGGACCCCAAAGTCTGCACAGTCCCCCGTTCCTGAAACACAGTGTCCTTCTTCACGGGACAGGAGCAAAGTTTCGTGAGGTTCAGCGAGAAACACACACGACACTGAGCAGCAACAGTCCTGGGAACCCGGGAGACTCTGCAGAGAAGGGTCCACCCGAGAGCTCTCGTGGCGGGTGCCCCCGTCACAGACACCAGAGGTCAGGCCAGGAGACCCGGGACCCCCAGAGCTGACCAGGGGCCTTTCAGACAGGGAGTCGGGTCCGGCCAGGACAGAGACACACGCAGAGTCCTTAGACTCCCAGTCCTCACCAGCTGCCAGGGGACCATCCCCGCATGTGGTCAGGGCTCAGCTATCGGGGCCTTGATCCAGGACCCTTGTTCAGAGAGTGCCTACTGGACTTCCTGTGGCCCCCTTGGTCCTGGTGACAGGGGTGTGGACACCAGGGTGATCTGATGCCACTGGGTCTTGGGACCAGAACAGGCAATCAGGTGTTCTGACACATTTCAAAGACACAGATGTTATCAACACATTGCTCTGGGGGAATGAGCCCAGGATAGACCTGAGGTGGACAGAGGGATGGAGACCCACTAGGAGAGGGCAGGGTCTGCCTGGACGGCAGGTAAATGGTAAAGGTCACATCCCTGTCCATGTCCTCCCACAGCCATGAGCTGAATCCAGGGCTGTGATCCAGGAGCGCCCCCTGGTGGTGGGCCTGGGTGCTGCCCCCTCCTGTCCTGCAGGGTCTGGGTCTGGGCCACACCTGCCCACTCCCTGTGTCCCCCCAGGAATAGAAAGTAACAGACACCTGGACAGGTGAGGGTCTAGACCCTGGGGAGGTCTAAACTTTGTACATACAGAGTCACCTCCTCCTTGGGGATCCCCAGGAATGTGGGGAGCGGGAGCCTCTCAGAGGAGAGCAATGGCGCCCTGGGGAGCTGGGGTCTTGCAGAGGGAGCCCCAGACAGGAAGCCCCTGCCCCCCACCCCTGCACCTACTCCCGGGCTGTGCTCTCAGCTCTGAGCCTCCTGGGCCTCCACGTGTCCCAGGGCCCCTGGGGTCCTGACACGCCCCAGTGGACCCCCAGCCCCGCCCCCCGTCCTGCAGGGTTTGTGTCTGGGCTCACACCCGCTCCCCTCACTGTGTCTCTCGCACAAAAATACACGGCCGTGTCCTCGGGCCTCAGGCTGCTCATTTGCAGATACACCGAGTTCTTGGCGTTGTCGCTGGAGATGGTGAATCGGCCCTTCACGGAGTCTGCGTAGTTTGTGTAACCACCATTAGGATAAATGTTTGCAACCCACTCCAGCCCCTTCCCTGGAGCCTGGCGGACCCAGTTGATCCAGTAGTTGCTGAAGGTGATTCCGGAGGCTGCACAGGAGAGTCTGAGGGTCCCCCCAGGCGGCACCAAGTCTCCCCCAGACTCCACCAGCTGCGCCTCACCCTGGACACCTGCAAACACAGACACAGCCCGTCAGGACATGGCTCTCGCCCACTCCATCCCCCTCCTGCCCCCTCCTCAGGGATCCTGCCCCAGGAATCACCCCCTAGAAGAGCCACGAGCAGCAGCCAGCTCAGCCCACGCTCCATGGCGAGTGTCCGCGTCCGTGCTGACCCGAGTGGACCCTGGGTGCGGGCTGGGCTCCTGTGCGGGCTGCAGGGCGGGCCGGGCTGGTTTTCAGCAGCAGGGGACGCCCTATTTGCATGTGTCCTGCTATATAGCAGCTCTGGCTGGGTCTGGGCAGAGGAGCCGGGGAGGGTCCTGGACGTGGGGTCATGACACACGATGAGCAGGTCCCTTATTAGGGGCAGAGCTGGTGACCCTGAGCCCCTGTTACTTGCTGGGACGCAGGCCCAGGGGCTGGTGCTCACACATGCTCTGTGGGGTCTTCTCACCTGAGATCTCTGTATGTTTGGATTAGCCCTTTGAGACGCTATGTGCTAATGTTTTATCCCTTTCGTTGTGGACCTGCTGTTTTGGTCATACTTTCTCTCAGTGTGTTGGAGCCTTTCAGTGCACGGAAGCCCAATTATGACACATGTCTTACTTTTCTGGCCAGCGGAGCCTGGTCCACCACAGGTCGCGGGAGCCAATGCCGGGTGTTTTCTATTTTCTCCCCTTTGCTCATTGGACCCGCGTTTTATCTTCGTCAGGGAAACCACCTGCGTGTCCCTCCCAGGGTCAGGAGCCATTCCGGAAATGGGGTGTGTTCCCCCCACGCAGACTGCTCGGCAGGAAAGGCGTGACCTCTGCCGTTCCCAGCACAGGGGCTGGGGCGGGTCAGGGTCAGGCTGAGTGAGGTTAGTCAGGAGGAGCGAGACAAATGCTGGACGGTCTCGCTCATGTGTGAATACGCAGAAACGGCAAAGGGTCGGGTGGAGCCGGGAATGAACTCCCACCCACGCCTGCAGAGCTGGGGTAACATGAGGGGGAGGGAGGGCGCCCTGGAGTGGGGTGGGGGCCCTGGGGCCCTGGGGTCCTGGTCGTGCGCAG
Organism: Talpa europaea; assembly: GCF_964194135.1. NCBI lineage: Eukaryota > Metazoa > Chordata > Mammalia > Eulipotyphla > Talpidae > Talpa > Talpa europaea. The sequence continues at coordinate 126,197 of NW_028167999.1, forward strand.
GGTGCGAGCGTCACATTGTGGCACCTGATCCTGTCACCTGCCCCAGAGCCCAGGGGCGCACACGTGTCCCCCTCACGCGCAGTGAGCACCCGCGTGTCTGCTCAGTCACGAGTATGACCTTGTCGGCCCAGAATCGCCTCAAACGGAAATTCACTGTGGACGGAAAGCCGGAGAAATCTTCGCTCTGTCGGCCGCACAAACAACACTTCCAGGCCTCCCTTGCAGCCCGAGGGTACCGCACAGCGCCGGGCAGCGTCCGCAGCCTCTGCAGCCCGAGCCCGACCCCCGGCCAGGGAGCTGCCCACAGGGCCCGGAGGACCCTCCCGTCCCCCCGCGGCTCCCCTCAGCCATGGGCTTCCGTCCGTCTGCCTGTCCCGGTCCCGCTCGGTCTCTGGGGGATCCTCTCACCTCCGCGCGTCTGGCCTGTGTCCTGGTCCTGTGAGGGGGGAAAGGCTGTCCTGAAGCTGATTCCATGCAGGCTTCGTGGACGCCACCCCCACCCCAGGCCAAAGCCAAAGACACTGGGAACCCCAAATCCCATCCCCACCCAAGGACAGGTGGCTGGGACCTGAGGGTGGGGTTCAGCAGCCAGGTTGGTGTAAAGCCAGACACGTGGGCTTTGGGGGGTCCCCCATTTTGGCTCCCCGCCAGCGCGCAGCGTCCGGCCAGCTCGGAGAGGGCCTTTGGGTTTCCAGGTCGGCGGATCGGGTAGGACGCATGAAAGACTTTATTTCCCTATTTTCTCCCTGAGTTGTCCATTTTCCTTATTTCCTTTACCCTTGTGAATAAACCTTTTATGAACCTGTTGTGTGTCCTGCAGTGGAGTATTCACAAGTCCCTTGTAAGCGCGCGGGTGAGGACCCACAGCCAGGAACCCGCTCAATATCGGGGGTGCCCTGCAACAGTTCTTGTGTGTGTGAATAAATAAAAAGCTTAAAAAAAAGCTCAAAACAAAAAGGAAACCACGGAACCCGCTGGTCTTCCCAGTAAGTCCACCGAACCTCCCAGGACAACTCATCCCCGGGCATCTCTGTCTCTCCAGAAGCCACGGGAGGGATCGTGCCACCATGTACATGTATGAAGCAAACACGGTTCTGACACAGAGCGCAGACGAGGTCGTCACACCCAGAAGAGACACTGCAGACCCGCGTCCTGAGAAGCACAGAGGAAAAAGCCTCAGCAGTGGAGTGAACAGCAGGTGCCGAGGAGCCTCCACAGCACCCAGGGGTGTTCACTCCAGGACACGGGAGGGATGGACGTGGACCGTCCGTCCAGGTCATTCTCCATCTCAGCAGATAGAGATAAAATCACGGACCAGATCAGCCGCTGCAGAGAAGGCAGCTGACGAGACTCACCCCGTTCATGGTCACGTCTCCCAGGGAGACGCGCGGAGGTGTCGCACCCACAGGAGGGAGACCGTGTGCCCAGCCCACCCAGCAGCACCTCAAGGGGAGAGACGGAAGCTTCTCCCCAAGGCCAGGCCCGGCAGGGACGTCCGCGGGCCCCACACGGCTCAGAGTCCTGCGGGGAGACGGGAAGGATCCTCGTGTGAGAAGCGAGAGGGACGCTGCCCCTGTGGGCAGCAGACGTGGGGAGGGACGCGGAGACCCCGACAGGCCCATGGAGACGGGGAGAAGCCGCGTCAGGGCCGTGACGTGCAGGTCCAGACCCCGCGTGTCTGTGGGGAGGAGAGCGCTGAGGGTTTGGCACATTTTGAATTTGGGTGTTTGCTTTCTTGTAAATTTTCCTTTGTGGCCTTTTCTGGAATGGACACATCTCCCACGATCACACCCCGTTATCACCCCAGGGCTGTTGCTCGCATCCTCTTGTTAAGTCATTTGCTTCTGCAGAGTTTACAGTTTTGATGTGACGCGTCTAGAAAACAATTCCTGCTGGAACTGGGCCATTTCTGTGGTGCCACCCCAGGGTCCCGTCCACACCCCATGACATAAAAGTCTTCTCCTTGTTCACCGTCAGGGTTTCATTCTTTCACATTTTACATCATGTCCGTGACTAATTTTGATTTGATTGTTGTATTTGCTCGTCTCCTGTGCTGGTTCTCCAGGGTGTGCAAATCCACCGTCCACGCAGGGTTTGGCATCTGTAGCCACCAAGGAACAACCTGAAAGTCTCAGGATCGTCGCATGGAGTCCACCGTGACTGGGGGAACTGCCCTTGCTCGAGGAGCTTGTTATGACCATGAGGCGTGTTGGGATCTTCTGGCCTTTTCTGTGGAGACGCTCGTGTCCGCGGGGTGAGAGTGAGTGTTATTTCCCGGCCCCGTCTGTGTCTCTCTCCTCTGGCTGTTTCGTTGCCTCAACTCAGATTCCAGCAGAGTTTTGAAAACGCAATTGGAAATGGGCAAAGCTCTGTCCTGCCCTGGCTGGGGAGGTTCTGGGGGGTCGCGTTTCAGGGAGTTTGTCGCTGTTGCTGTTGTGCAGGTTGTCGTTGTCCGGATGGAGACGTTTGTTTTTGTGGTTGGTTTCCTGCAGTTATTTCCTCATGGCGGGTGTGGACCATCCCGACGTGGTTCCGTGTCTACTGACACGTCACTGTGCTGCTGTGTTGGGTGTTTCTGTGAGAACCAGATTCAGATTCTCAACACCATTGTCTCCCCCCGTGGATCTGCTCAGACTCCCTGATTCAATCTTTGTAAACTAAAGGCTAAAATATTAGTAAGAAAAACTTGGCTCCCTGAGGTCCCTGAGCCCCTGGAGTCCTGATCCACACTGTGGCCCCAGTGCCCCCTGCTGGTCCCGGGCACCCCAGCCCCGCCCCCCGTCCTGCAGGGTTTGTGTCTGGGCTCACACCCGCTCCCCTCACTGTGTCTCTCCCACAGAAATACACGGCCGTGTCCTCGGGCCTCAGGCTGCTCATTTGCAGATACAGCGAGTTCTTGGCGTTGTCTCTGGAGATGGTGAATCGGCTCTTCACGGAGTCTTTATACCTGGTGCACCACCAATATAACTACTATGAATCGTTGAAACCCACTCAAGCCCCATCCCTGGAGCCTGGCGGACCCAGCTCATGTGGTAGTCACTGAAGGTGAATCCAGAGGCTGCACAGGAGAGTCTGAGGGACCCCCCAGGCGGCACCAAGTCTCCCCCAGACTCCACCAGCTGCGCCTCACCCTGGACACCTGCAAACACAGACACAGCCCGTCAGGACATGGCTCTCGCCACTGCTTCCCCCTCCTGCCCCCCCCCAGGGATCCTGCCCCAGGAATCACCCCCTCGAAGCGCCACGAGCAGCAGCCAGCTCAGCCCACGCTCCATGGCGAGTGTCCTTGTCCGTGCTGACCCGAGTGGACCCTGGGTGTGGGCTGGGCGCCTGTGCGGGCTGCAGGGCGGGCCGGGCTGGTTTTCAGCAGCAGGGGACGCCCTATTTGCATGTGTCCTGCTATATAGCAGCTCTGGCTGGGTCTGGGCAGAGGAGCCGGGGAGGGTCCTGGGACGTGGGGTCATGACACACGATGAGCAGGTCCCTTATTAGGGCCAGAGCTGGTCACCCTGAGCCCCTGTTACTTGCTGGGACGCAGGTCCAGGGGCTGGTGCTCACACGTGATCTGTGGGGTCTTCTCTCCTGAGATGTCTATATGTTTGGATCAGCCCTTTGAGACGCTATGTGCTAATGTTTTAACCCTTTCGTTGTGGACCTGCTGTTTTGGTCATACTTTCTGTCAGTGTGTTGGAGCCTTTCAGTGCACGGAACCCCATTTATGATGTTTGTTTTACTTTCCTGGCCAGCGGAGCCTGGTCCACCACAGGTCGCGGGAGCCAATGCCGGGTGTTGTCTATTTTCTCCCTTTGCTGATTGGACCCACGTTTACATCTTCGTCAGGGAAACCACCTGCGTGTCCCTCCCAGGGTCAGGAGCCATTCCGGATAATGGGGTGTCTTCCCCCCACGCAGACTGCTCGGCAGGAAATGCGTGACCTCTGCCGTTCCCAGCACGGGTGTTGGGGCGGGTCAGGGTCAGGCTGAGTGAGGTGAGTCAGGAGGAGCAAGACAAATGCTGGACGGTCTCGCTCATGTGTGAATACGCAGGAAAGGCAAAGGGTCGGGTGGAGCCGGGAATGAACTCCCACCCACGCCTGCAGAGCTGGGGGTAACATGAGGGGGAGGGAGGGAGCCCTGGAGTGGGGTGGGGGCCCTGGGGCCCTGGGGTCCTGGTCGTGCGCAGGGTGTGAGCGTCACATTGTGGCACCTGATCCTGTCACCTGCCCCAGAGCCCAGGGGCGCACACGTGTCCCCCTCACGCGCAGTGAGCACCCGCGTGTCCGCTCAGTCACGAGTATGGCCTTGTCGGACCAGAATCGCCTCAAACGGAAATTCACTGTGGACGGAAAGCCAGAGAAATCTTCGTTCTGTCGGCCGCATAAACCAACACTTCCAGGCCTCTCTGGCGGCCCGAGGGTTCCGCACAGCGCCGGGCAGCGTCCACAGCCTCTGCAGCCTGAGCCCATCCCCGGCCAGGGAGCTGCCCACAGGGCGCGGCAGACCCTCCCGTGCCCCCGCGGCTCCCCTCAGCCGTGGGCTTCCGTCCGTCTGCCTGTCCCAGTCCCGCTCGTCTCTGGGGGATCCTCTCACCTCCCCGCGTCTGGCCTGTGTCCTGGTTCTTGTGTGTGTGAATAAATTAAAACTTAAAAAAAAAAAGTTCAAAAAAAAAAAAGAAAAGCACGGAACCCGCTAGTCTTCCCAGTAAGTCCACCGAACCTCCCAGGGCAACTCATTCCCGGGCATCTCTGTCTCTCCAGAAGCCACGGGAGGGATCGTGCCGCCAAGTACATGTATGACGCCAACACGGTTCTGACACTGAGCGCAGACGAGGTCGTCACACCCAGAAGAGACGCTGCAGACCCGCGTCCTGAGAAGCACAGAGGAAAAAGCCTCAGCAGTGGAGTGAACAGCAGGTGCCGAGGAGCCTTCACAGCACCCAGGGGTGTTCACTCCAGGACACGGGAGGGATGGACGTGGACGGTCCGTCCAGGTCATTCTCCATCTCAGCAGATAGAGATGAAATCACGGACCAGATCAGCCGCTGCAGAGGAGGCAGCTGACAAGACTCACCCCGTCATGGTCACGTCTCCCAGGGAGACGCGCGGAGGTGACGCTCCCCACAAGAGGGAGACCGTGTGCCCAGCCCACCCAGCAGCACCTCAAGGGGAGAGACGGAGGCTTCTCCCAAGGCCAGGCCCCGGCAGGGACATCCGCGGGCCCCACACGGCTCAGCGTCCTGCGGGGAGACGGGAAGGATCCTCGTGTGAGAAGCGAGGGTGACGCTGCCCCTGTGGGCAGCAGACGTGGGGAGGGACACGGAGACCCCGACAGGCCCATGGAGACGGGGAGAAGCCGTGTCAGGGCCGTGACGTGCAGGCTCCAGACCCCGTGTCCGTGGGGTGAGGTGTGTGAAGGCAGTTGGGGCATTTTTAATTGGGTGGTTGATTTGTTTTTATGTGAATTTGTTGTTGTCGTTACCGGGAAGTTTTTCGCGTTTTCTGTGGACAGGGTCGCATCATCTGCGAGCAAAGACAGTTTATTTCTCTGTCCAGCGTCGGGCTCTCCCCCGAGTTGTCTCTTTGCCTCAGCCCAGACCTCCCCAGAGGTGGAACCCGGGAACCCGAGAGGGACAGGCTCCTGCTGCCCGCAGTGGAGCGGCGTCTGGCTCCCAGGCTTCAGGGGGATTCTGGGTGTCGGTGTCTGCGGGTTTGTCCCCAGGTGGGGAGTGCGGGTTTGCAGACGTCCTCTGGCCACATAGCTCCCACTGGCCCAGCTGAAAGGTAGGGTCAGGCGGGCGGGGTCTCTCCTGGACAAAAGGCCGGTCTGAGGAATGTGCTGGAAACTGTGTCTGCTGGGACAGCACGTGGACGTGCCGGCAGATGAGCACCACCCGCCGAACACCCGCCAGACAGTGAGCGTGAGCAGGACCAGGGCCAGGACGTCGGATCTGCAGCAACCCCGGAGCCCAGGCCAGGCCCTTCACACCCCCTGGCTCGAGCAGACTGTCCTGCACCCCAACGCGCATCCCCCAGCAACCCTCCACACAGCCCAGGGACCGCCCACCTTCCCTGGTCTGAACCCAGGGACCAAGACGGCCCGGAAGAGGCGCTGCACCCTGAGGGGTGACCCCGCGGGTCCCTCTTCCCTCCGTGCTGCTGCCGCGGTGGCGCCGGCCGGGCCAGAGAACCTCGTGTTGGTCTCAGTTTGTGGAGATCTTTCCCCACAGGGGGGCCGGGGCTGTGTGGAGCATGTTCACCTCTTTGGTGTCATCATCGTCGTTCTGCTGCCTCGTGTTGAGAGGAGACCCGCGCGGGACTCTCGAGCTTCCTGCCCCGACATGCTCGCTCGTCAGTGTCTCCAACACTGCAGAAAAGACCCTAAAATTGTAATTAAGGAAATCCTGGCCCCCTGGTGTCCCCTGAGCCCCTGGAGTCCTGATCACACTGGGGTGCCCGCGCCCCAGCTGGTCCTGGGCCCCCAGCCACGCTCCCGGCATGCAGGAGGGAATGAACCTCTCTCTGTATTTCTCCTCAGATTTTTCTCCCCAGAAGCCTGTCTTCTCCTCAGAATCTGCTTGCCAAGGTGTCATTTTTCGTCAGATATTCCTCCTCAACACCCGTTACTGCAGTATTTCTCCTCAGATTTTCTCCTCAGAGGCCTGTCAGAATCTGCTTCCCAACATGCCATATCTCCTCAGATAATTCTCTTCAACACTCCTTTCTACAGTATTTCTCCTCAGTTTTTTCTCCTCAGAGGCCTGTCTTCTCCTCAGAATCTACATCCCAGGGTGTCATTTCTCATCAGATATTCCTAGTTCATTGCCTTTGCAAAAAGCAATAGAGAACACAAAAGAATGAAAATCCTGTATTCCAATTCAACTGTCACAGATCAACATAAACCTAGTGTCCTGCCAAACAGAACACGTTCATTTTCTGTCTCATCCTAGAAATGAAAACCTGATTATTTCAGCAGAGGTTCCATCACGACAGGAAAGATGATGGTGTCAAAATTTATATAGATTCTTTTGTGGTAGTTTAACAGTGGTTTTATTTCTGCGTAAACTTGTAAACCGTACAAGGTCAGAAGTCTCATACATGAAAAGGGTGCTAAGGCTCAAGGAAAAGGAGGAAAAAAATAAGAATAGCAAGAGGCATTCCAGGAAGGAAAGAATGCCAACAATATTCAACTCCCATTTTTAAAAAAGGGGATTTTATTTTTGACTAAAAAGGTCCCCTTGAAATGAATTTTGTCCACTGTCAATGAGAGGAAGCCACTGACACAGAGCAGACGGGTATTGCCATGTCGACCGTGACCTTTATTGTTTCTGACACGGTGACTTTCAAGGTAGCAACGATGGCCACAGGTGTTCTAGTCTCAACCCATCTGAGCAATGTTGAAATGGAATTGCACACAGGCCCCACAAAACGGACATCCCCACCCACATTTCCACCCCAGACGTGAGGACACGCGAGCCTTCCCCATGCATCTTACAATTTTCACATTGTCACCATCTTCGGAGGAAACGTGGGCTATTTACCTGTAGCTCACCTTGAATTTCCACACTGTCGTGATGCAGCGGGACCATCGGGTGGGTGTCGCCACCGGGAGTCCCGTCCTCCCCCGGCCAGGCTCCCGTAAGACTTGGAGTGAAGCCCCGGCCTGGGCCTGCGGGGTGGGGGGTGGACAGTTAAGGGGGGAGTGGGGCTGGCAGGGTGGGGGCAGGAACCTGGTCCTTGCAGGACCCAGCAGGGCGGCACCCTCTGGGCTTCCATCTGGGCAGAAGGGGAGCCCAGAGGGAGGGGAGCGTGAGCAGCATCTCCTGTGGGCGGCTGATGGCAGAGTGGGGGGCACCGGCTGGGAGGGCCCCGGGGAGGAAGGGCTGGATGTGGAAAACCGCCAGGCGCTGGCAGGTTGTGTTGTGGGCACGGAGGAGCACAGAGGTCCGGGTTCACTCCTGAGCAGCCCGCTGGGTCAGAACCCGCACTGTGGAGGGGGGCCAGGAGACCCACCGGCGCGTGAAGCTGTGCTCTGAGCGCTCTGAGCGGAGGACCCAATGGAACAAGGTAACAATGCACCGTGCTCCACCCCGGAGCTTGCCCTGCAGCTGTGGCCACCACACCCAGGTCCCGCTGGAGCTGGTCGCCGCCTGGGACAGAAGCTGCACAGACTCTCTGAGCCCCTGCAGCCTCCCTGTGGCCGAAGCCCCGCCCTGGGGGTGCGACAACCGCACCCTCTCCTCACTGCCCAGGAGGGATGAGCACAGGCCTGGCAGGGTCATTCCAGGAGGCCCCTGACTGCTGAGAGAGAGGCTGGCGGGGCTGCCCCAGCACCTCCCCCCAGCAGTCCCCAGGGCTGCGCCTCTGCATGCACTGAGTAGGGGAGGGGGGGGGGGGCGACAGGCCAGAGCCCAGAGACCACCCGCTCTGACAAAATGGAAGGTTCTATGCTCATCAGGCAGGCCCGGGGGCGGGGAAGATAGTTTTTCCTCTAATACCTGAGCCTCCGTTTCCTTATCTGTCCAAAGGAAAGTATCCCCTCGACTTGAGAGGCAGACACGACCCCTTCACCTGTTGTTGCTGGGCGCCCACTGTCTGCAGGACGAGGACACGGCCTGAGACGAGCCCACAGCTCAGAGCACCCTCAGGAGCAATTAGGGGCACAGGGAACCTCAACAGACCCACAAGAATTGTGACAGGGAGCTTGAGATGCCACAGCCTTCCTTGGAAGGGACGCCTGACACGCTCCTGGCCGAGGGGGTGACCAGCAGGGCTGCTGCGGAATGACCCTTGACACGGACTCGGTCAGGTGAATGGGAAGCTGGAGAGAAGGAGGCTGTCAGAGAGGGGCCGCGGCCCTGAGACAGCAGGAGCAGATGGCAAGACTCTCGTCAGCTTGTCTGGAGGCGTAGAACTTTAGCCTGAGCGCGGACAGTGGGAGCCACTGAAGAGATTTTTGAGGCTATAAATAAATGGCGTGACAAACAGGTTGTCTTATGAGGGCAGCGAGGACGGAGGGAAACATCTGGGTCCTCCCTTTCCTCTCCCCAGGGAGGCAAAGATAGGAGGAGGTGACTCAACCCGCCCAGGACAGCAGCGACGTGCCCTTGCTCACCAGGTAAAATTCAGACCCCAGGCCCAGCTTCAGAAAGGACCCTCCACAGGTCAGTGGGTCTGGCCCTGCCTTGTCCAGTGGCGGGTGACCAGCCCGCCATCGAGTACTGTGGATTTTACAGATACACATGACCAGAGACGTGGCTCTAACTTCATTATCCACTTCATGTTTTCCAGTTTCACGTTTTGAATTTCCTGACTTAATGCCTCTCCTCGATTCCTTTATAAAGCGTGCAAGTAAGTCACTGGAGTGCAACATTTTCTCTGGTGGCTCCATGAAGCAGGTGACAAAGGGATGATCTCACTGAGCGTTCCATCCGCAGAAGGGTGGAAGAATATCCTAGTATTATACGATCAATAACTGGTCATCTGTTCTATGATAAAATGCCTTTGCCTTTCCATCTGAAACATTCCTTCTTCATCCGGAGAACAGACCTACTTTGTCTTTTTAGAATTTATAGAAAATCATACCTACGTTTTTCATGAACACTCTGTTTGATGAATGTTCCATAATTGGGAAAAAGTAACATGCCTAGATGGGACTCCCTATTTGTATACAATTTACACACTCAGTGCCATTTCAATGAGACTTTAAATGGTGATCTTCAACAAAATGGAACCGATACTGTTCAAGTTCATATGGAATCACAAAACCTCGAGTAGCGAAAGTTCTCCTGACTAGAAGAGAGGAATCATGGAGGCCTGACACTCCCAGACAGCTGACAACACGACAAAGCTATTCTCATAAACACTGTGTTGGGACAAAACCAGACACAGAGACCAATGGGATCAAATTTAAGCCCAGAAATAAAACCACCCATATATGGTGAACTAACCGATGACAGAGGAGCAAGGAATAGACATTGGGAAAAATAGCCTCTTCCATAAACGATGCTGGGAAACTGGATTGCAACATGCAAAAGAATGGACTAGACCAGGACCTCACACCACACACAAACCAACTCCAGTGGAGGAAAGACTTGCATGGGAAACCTGGCACCACAGAATACACAGAACAGAACACAGGCCAACACTCCGTGACATGATCCTCAGAAACGTCTTTGAGGAGTCGTCTCCAGAAGCAAGGAGACCAGGGAGAATGTGGATAGCTGGGGCTACAGCAAGCGGCAGTCTTCAACACAGAGACACCCGCTGCATGAGGGAAAATATGGGCACACCACACCGCATGACAGCTAAGGGACTGATATCAGAGATCTACAAAGAGCTTACACGACTCGACAAAAACAAACAACCCAGTCAAAAAAAATGCCAGAAGCAAAAAGACACTTTGCCAAAGAAGAAATGTCAATGGCCGGCAGGCACAGAAAAGACGTTCAGCATCACTGATATCAGGGAAACGCAAATCAGAACCACAATGAGCTGCCACCTCACTCCACGGAGAAGGTGCCACATTGAAAAAGAGAAACTGGAAACAACACATGCTGGAGAAGTGGCAGAGAAAAAGGAGCCTCTGACGCCCACCGGTGGGCGCGCAAACTGGTCTAGCCACTATGGGCAGCTGTGTGGAGGGTCCTCAGAACACTGAAAACGGGTCTACACAGGATCCGGCGTTCCACTCCTAGGACTCCACCAAAGGGACAAAAAAACCCAGGAAACCCGAACTGCTGTGTTCATTGCAGCCCTAGTTATAACAGCGTGACATGGAAACAACTCATACCAGAAAACAGATGAATGGATCAACTCGCTGTGGTACAGGTACACCACGGAATATTGCTCAGCAGTCAGAAAAGATACATCCATGCCACTGGTGGCGATAGAGATGGAGCTGCAAGGGGTGATGCTACCACAATAAGGCAGGAGAAAGATCAACATCAGGTGGTTTCACTGACATGCGGAAAATAGAGAAACGGAACAAAAGGGAGAGAACAAGACAACCCTAGCAGGCTGACCAAGACCTGAGGCTCCCAGCGGGGAGGGGGAGGGAGGGGGGTGAACAGAGGGGAGGGAAGAGCCCAAGGGATTATGGTGATGGGGATTGGGGGCTATTTTGGTGGGAGCACCATGGGGACCACCCCTGAGGGGAGACACCAATTACTAAAAAAATGAACAAGGATGCAAGAAAAGAAAAACAAAAGACAGATGGTCTTTAAGGACAGGGAAGACCCGAAGACAATATAAATCAATAAATGCTCTAAAGGGGTCTCACCTGAGCACTGCTGGAGGCACTGCCGAGGCATCCCCTCATCCGTGGTTCTAGATCTCAAGGAATTGTCTCTGGCCTGTGCAGCAAGGAAGCCTGCCGTGTGTGAATATTTAGAAAAATGCTGTTTTTATTTTTAAAGATTTATTTATTTATACAAGAACCGGGGTACAGGCCAGAGGTACGGGGGTGAGAGGAGTCACCGGAGACAGAGTGGGGAGCAGAACTGGCGGATGGATTGAAATCCAGGGCTGAGGGGGCAGCGGGGAGACGGGGAAGTCTGCTGCGCCCTGAGGGCTGCTCCTGACCCGCGGGGGTGGACCCGTCCTGCAGGGGCTGGCCAGAGCTGGGGATCTCTATCTGTACCCCCCCGCCCCCCAGGAAGCCCATGAATATGACCTGAAATGTTCCCCAGTTCTCACCCGGAAGCTGAGCATGATCTGAGCTGTAGGAGAGATGGCGCTGCCATGGGGATCATGATGGTGAGACCTCGCTCAGGGCAGCGACCTCCTGCCCCAGGACGGTGCGGGGGCTCCTGACCCCAGCTCCCCCTGCCCGGCAGCAGCTACTGCCCCGACCCGGTGCCGCCCCTGGCCAGGGCCTCTCCACCCGCCTGCCCTCAGCAGAGGCAGCGCCGCTCAAGGCCCCACCCCGCCCGGAACCGTGGATATCCACTTGCTGCATCCCCAGGACTCCCCAAACCCTCTGAGCATGCCCTGGCCCTGGCCACACTCGCCGGGGGCTAGAGGATCACCTGCACCCTCTGCTCGCACTAACAACCCTAGAAGCAGCCTGGGCGGAGGGCGAAGTCAAGGAGGCTACCTCAATCTAGCCACAGGCAGACAGTGACTGTGCACACAGCCAGGAAATGCAAATACGCACCCCCTCCCCCCGCAGTCACCTCAAAGCCCGCAAGCCCCTGACAACCCGCATCCCTGATGGGTAAAAGCCCTCAACTGCCCCAGCTGATCTGAGAAACCCCATGCTCAGCCCCCAGGTGAGCCAGGCCCCTCCCACCCACTGTGAAGGCGCAAAAGTCACAATTTCAGAACCGTGGGTAAGGGCCTCCAGAAACCCCCTACACCCTCTACTCCCTGTCTTCGCAGTATGTGCTTCACAACCAGCGCAAGCCCTGGACAACCCGCATCCCTGATGGGAAAAGCCCGCACCTGCGGGAAAAGCCCGCAACGCTCCTTACTGCAGTATTTCTCGTCAGATATTTCTCCACAGAGGCCTGTCTTCTCACCAGAATCTGCTTCCAAGGGTGTCACTTCTCAGATATTTCTCCTCAACACTCCTTACTACAGTATTTGCCCTCAGATTTTCTCTTCAGAGGCATGTCTTCTAAGAACCTGCTTCCCAATGGGTAATTTCACCTCAGATATTTCTCAACACTCCTTACTGCAGTATTTCTCCTCAGATTTTCTCCTCAGAGGCCTGTCTTCTCCTCAGAATCTGCTTCCCAAAGGGTCATTTATCGTCAGATACCTCCTCTTAACTCCTAACTAGAGTATTTCTCCTCAGTTTTATCTCCTCAGAGGTCTGTCTTCTCAGTATTTGCTTCACAAAGTGTCATTACTCCTTAGACACTTCTCCTCAATAATCCTTACTGCAGTATTTCTCCTCAGATTTTTCTCCACTAGGCCTATCCTCTCCTCAGAATCTGCTTCCCAGGGTGTCATTTCTCCTCAGATATTTCTCCTCAACACTCCTTACTACAATATTTCACCTCAGATTTTCTCCTCAGAGGCCTGTCTTCTCAGAATCTGCTTCCCAACGTGTCTTTTCACCTCAGATATTCCTCCTCAACAGTCATTATTGCAGTATTTCTCCTCACTTTTTTCTCCTCAGAGGCCTGTCTTCTCCTCAGAATGTGGTTCCCAACGTGTCATTTCTCCTTAGATATTCCTCCTCTACAAGAATTACTACAGTATTTCTCCTCACTTTTTTCTCCTCAGAGGCCTGTCTTCTCCTCAGAATCTTCTTCCCAACGTGTCATTTCTCCTCAGATATTCCTCCTCAACAGTCCTTATTGTAGTATTTCTCCTCAGATTTTCTCCTCAGAGGCCTGTCTTCTCCTCAGAATCTGCTTCCCAACAGGTCCTTTCTCCTCAGATATTCCACCTCAACAGTCCTTCCTGCAGTATTTCTCCTCACATTTTTCTCCTCAGAGGCCTGTCTTCTCCTCAGTTTGTGCTTCACAATGTGTCATTTCTCACATGATATTTCTCTGCAACACTCCTTATTACAGTATTTCTCCTCAGTTTTTTCTCTTCAAAGATCTGTCTTCTAAGTATTTGCTTCACAACATGTCATTACTCCTCAGACACTTCTCCTCAATAATCCTTACTGCAGTATTTCTCCTCAGATTTTTCTCCACTAGGCCTGCCTTCTCGTCAGAATCTGATTCCAACAGTGTCATTTCTCCTCAGATATTTCTCCTCAACAAGAATTACTGCAGTATTTCTCCTCAAATTTTTCTCCTCAGAGGCCTGTCTTCTCCTCAGTTTGTGCTTCCCAATGTGTCATTCTCCAGCAGGAGAGCGAGTCTGGGTTGCGGTGTGGAGAGAGAAACCTCGTCCCCGGAGGAACGGGACCTGGTGACACCATCCGTGTGTCCTGACACGGAAGCCGCGTCTCCACCGTCCTCCTGATTCCAGCTCTCCAGACCCTCCCGGGGCAGGTTCAAGCGCGAGGGCAGAGACGAGGCTCAGAGACAACCAGAAAGTCTCGGTGATGGTCACAAAGATCAGAGCATTTTCCTCCAAAGTGGGAATGAATGACGTGCAGAGGTGGAGTGAGCTCCGCACCCGCCACCCCATAGCCACCGTCACAGCAAGAGGGAAAAGCTGAGACAGTCACGCGAGTTCAGGAATAAGACACAGACGTCACGTTCACGGGGATCACTCAGCTCCGTCCCTGTAATCGGAAAGAAAAAGGCCAAGGGGGTAACACCTGACAAAGACAACACAAAAAAGAGAATGGCAGGCCAAGAGCCCTCGTGATCATGATGGGAACATCCTCCCAACGTCCTCGCCAGCAGGACCCGACCTGCGTCCCAGGGACCGTCCCCCTGGATCACGGGGACTCCTCCTGGGCACGGGATGGTTCCTCATCCGAGAGAGCATCAGTGTATCCAACACGGCCACAAAGAGGAACACGGAACCCCAGGATCACATCAACAGACGCTGGAAAGCGCTCGACACGGTCCAACCCCATGTGTGGTGCAGGCCCTGGACGCCCTCGGGGGAGGAACAGACCTTCGCATGGTGAGAGCATCCGTGACCAGCCACCGCTTGTGGGATGCTCAGGGCGACACGCAGAGGCCCTTCCTGGGAGGTCGGGATCAAGGCAGGGACGTCCTCTCTCCCATGCCCTTCATGAAACTGGGCAGAAGACACGGGTCTGTGGGCATCCAGAGGACATGATCCTCCACGCAGGGAGAGCAAAAGCTCCCCGAGAGTCGATGGTCAGATCCTGAATGGCCCTGCGGGGGCGGGATGCAAGGTGAGCACAGCCCCCAGAGGCGCCACCCCGGGGCGCGTGTGAGTGGGAGGGGAGGGTCCAGCTCTGGTCACGGTCTCGCCCGAGGAGGAGATTCGCGGGAGCCAGCGGGGCAAGGCGGGGAGGACAGTGCCGTGACCACATCAGCCCGTCACGCACAGACACGCACAGGACAGAGAGACATGGACGCGCTCGTGGCCTGTGCGGGGGCAGATTCGTGTTGTTATTATGGCCACACGGCGCCACTGTGGGTTCCCGGCCGTGTCCGAGAACACAGAGCACCGTGGACAGGGGACGGAGCAATTATCCAGTGTCCAGGGATCCAAAAAGGCCGTGAGGAGACAGAACAATCCCGAGAGGAAAGAGACACTAAAGGCCTCACCCGGGGAGAAAGAGCTGGACATTCCACACTGCGCTGGAGGAGGGAGCTTCATTCCTGGACACGCTTGGAAGATCCACAGACTCATGCGTCCCTGTGAAATACAACCCAATTTCCCACAGAAATGGAGCAAAGTTTTCATAAAGTTTCATTAGAAAAAGATAGACGGGCCTCCCCTTCCTGCGCAGGAGGTTGAGCGCCGCGCTATGAGTCTGGCCGCAGGCTCTGCGGTGCTGGTTCTAGCCAGCCGGCCAGCGTGGGACCCACATGGCGAGGCAGACATCTCCTGTTGCACCCGCTGCTCCCTCAGCAGTGTATGTCGTCGGTCTGTCTGTTCTGTTCCCCGCTCTGTCTCTGGTGAGTCCTCTCACCCTCCCGCGCATCTGGCCTGTACCCCGATTCTTGTATAAATAAATAAATCTTTTTTTTTTTTAAAGGAAAAACATAAGACACTGAACAACAATCCTGGGAACCCGGGAGACTCTGCAGAGAAGGGTCCACCCGAGAGCTCTCGTGGCGGGTGCCCCCGTCACAGACACCAGAGGTCAGGCCAGGAGACCCGGGACCCCCAGTGCTGACCAGGGGCCTTTCAGACAGGGAGTCAGGTCCAGCCTCCCACAGCCATGAGCTGAGTCCAGGGCTGTGATCTCGGCGCGCCCCCTGGTGGTGGGCCTGGGTGCTGCCCCCTCCTGTCCTGCAGGGTTTGTGTCTGGGCTCACACCCGCTCCCCTCACTGTGTCTCTCGCACAGAAATACAGGGCCGTGTCCTCGGGCCTCAGGCTGCTCATTTGCAGAGACAGCGAGTTCTTGGCGTTGTCTCTGGAGACGGTGAATCGGCCCTTCACGGAGTCTGCGTAGTTTGTGCTACCACCAGTATAAATTGTTGAGACCCACTGCAGCCCCTTCCCTGGAGCCTGGCGGACCCAGCTCATGTGGTAGTTGCTGAAGGTGAATCCGGAGGCTGCACAGGAGAGTCTGAGGGATCCCCCAGGCTGCACCAAGTCTCCCCCAGACTCCACCAGCTGCGCCTCACCCTGGACACCTGCAAACACAGACACAGCCCGTCAGGACATGGCTCTCGCCCACTGCTTCCCCCTCATCCCCCCCTCAGGGATCCTGCCCCCAGGAATCACCCCCTAGAAGCGCCACGAGCAGCAGCCAGCTCAGCCCACTCTCCATGGCGAGTGTCCGCGTCCGTGCTGACCCGAGTGGACCCTGGGTGCGGGCTGGGCTCCTGTGCGGGCTGCAGGGCGGGCCGGGCTGGTTTTCAGCAGCAGGGGACGCCCGACTTGCATGTGTCCTGCTATATAGCAGCTCTGGCTGGGTCTGGGCAGAGGAGCCGGGGAGGGTCCTGGACGTGGGGTCAGGACACACGATGAGCAGGTCCCTTATTAGGGGCCAGAGCTGGTGACCCTGAGCCCCTGTTACTTGCTGTGACACAGGCCCAGGTGCTGGTGCTCACACATGCACTATGGGGTCTTCTATGGTAACTGGACCCGTGTGTGCTCTGTGGTGGGTGGGGGTTGCTCAGCCAGTGCTGAGAACAGTGTGAGGTCCCTGAACTTGGCAGGATGGATGTCTTGTGGTCAACATCTCACTGTGGGCATGTGTGAACAGAGAGCAGCATCAGGACACGTGACAGCAGGGAGGTGTGTGGTTAATGCCCATTTAAGTCCCTCTGCCCAGTGTGTCTGTCCTGAGGGGTGGTGTTCAGAGTTTGGGGCCCTGAGGCAGTTCGGGCACTGGGTGGATGGACTGTCCCCATCCATTTACACGAGGTGTCGTCTGCCTTCTCCCTGCCAACCATGTCGGCTCTATCAGTTGCCCATGACCTTCAAGTCCCCCATGTCTCTCCATGACTGAGGCTCATGTCCTGGTAGCTCAGGTGTGCAGGGCCTGGTGCACAGGGCACCGTGAGTGGACATTGAGGAAATTGTGTCATAGAGGGACATAGAGAAGTTACTGTCCCGACAGCCTCTGAGCATCTGCGTGGGGACAGCTGTGAGGCCTCAGCCCTTGTGGGGGACGGAGACTCAGGTGTGTGTTGGGGGAGGGACCCTCACCTGGGCCCATCTTCCTGGGGGTCACTCAGATGCAAACTCAGGAGAAGAGAGGACAGAGAAATTACATAAATGAAATATTTTAGGTCTGTACACGGGGGAATGACCTTCATGGTGTATTTCAATGACTTAGATTCTCTAAGTGGGAGAAAAACGTGTATCTCACCAGTCAAGTCCTGCCAAGGCCATTCTTAAGGGTTTGGTCAGGACGCCGTGAGGGTCAGAGGGCAGGGTCTGGAAGGTGCTGACCCGGAGCTGTTAGGGGAGAAAGGCTGTCCTAAAGCTATTTCCATGCAGGCTTTGTGGACGCGACCCCCTCCCCAGGCAAAAGCCAAAGACACTGGGAACCCCGAATCCCATCACCATCAAAGGGAAGGTGGCTGGGACCTGAGGGTGGGGTTCAGCAGCCAGGTGGGTATAAAGCCAGACCCGTGGGTTTTGGAGGGGTCCCCCATTTTGGCTCCCCACCAGCTCGCAGCATCCGGCCTCCTCGGAGAGTGCCTTTGGGTTTCTAGGTCGGCGGATCGGGTAGGACGCATGAAAGACTTTATTTCTCTATTTTCTCCCTGAGTTGTGCATTTTCCTTATTTC